>NW_015164753.1:75957-101958 GCF_001447785.1 Gekko japonicus
GGAGGAGGAGGAGGAGGAGGAGGAGGAGGAGGAAATTGGATTTATACCCCACCTTTCACTACCCAAAGGAGTCTCAGAGCGGCTTACAAACTCCTTTCCCTTCCCCTCCCCACAACAGACACGCTGTGAGGTAGGTGGGGCTGAGAAAGCTCTCTCAAGAACTGCCCTTGAGAGAACAGCTCTGAATGAACTTATGACTAACCCAGGGCCACACAATCAACTGAATGTGGAGGAATGTGGAATCGAACCTAGTTCTCCCAGATTAGAGTCTGCGCTCTTAACCACTACACCAAACTAAGTGGTCTTAGGCTAGAAATACTTACCAGGGATTGCTACTAGCATTTGAAAAAGAGCTTATCACAGCCACATTACTCCTTTACTGTTGGTTCTGTCCCTACCTTTTTAAATCATATTGGTTGGCATAGTTGTACTAAATACTGCAACAAGCTTATAAGGGAGGCCACTTGCTTTTTGTATTTCAGATGACAGGTTGGAGAGTTTTCTTTAAAGGTCTGTGAAGAAATTTAAAGTTGATAAGTAGTTAAATAGTTCTGTCCTTCCTTCCTTCCTTCCTTCCTTCCTTCCTTCCTTCCTTCCTTCCTTCCTTCCTTTAAAGTTGATAAGTACTTCCTTCCTTCCTTCCTTCCTTCCTTCCTTTGGAACCTTACCCTGTATATAATAGACTCAAAGGATTCTTTTTTTTAGCTGGGAACTCATGTTCTAATGTTTTTCAAGTATGGGATCCTCTTTGTCTGACAGTTCTTATAGAGGGACCAATTTTGGTACAGAGAAGAGATCAATGGCTTTCCAGTGTTGCTACCTACATGGGTTGTTAAGAGGTTTCCAGTCTCTAAATAGGGAAATTCCCTTTCTTCATCAACCCTGGTAGCCATTGATGGCATTTTCCTCCATCAATCTAATTCTCTGTTAAAGTGAATGCTGTAAGACCCAATGAGTAATTAACATGTTGGAATTCACTGCCACAGGAAGTGGTGGCAGCTACAAGCATAGGGGATTGGAGAAACATATGGAGCAGGGGTCTATGAGTGGCTAATATCCACAAGGTATAGATGGAGCACTCTGTCTGGTGCAGTGATGCTCTGTATTCTTGGTCAACACTCCCTCTAAGCTATGGAGTCTTGTGAGGAAAAATCCTACTTCGTGAGCTACTGGCATTGAAGTTGTAAGTGAGCAATTTGGATACTGCATAAATTAGTTTGCTCTGTGAGCCAGAGGCTAAAAAACTGAGCTAGCTCACACTAACTCAGCTTAGAGGGAGCATTGTTCTTGGTGCTTAGGAAGTAACAGTGGGAGGGCTTTTGGAGTTCTGGCCCCACTGGTAGATCTCCTGATGGCACCTGGGTTTGGAGCCTTGTGTGACACAGAGTGTTGGGCTAGATAGACCATTGGCATGATCAAGCATAGCTTCTCTTATGTTCTTACATTCAAAGAAAGTCAGAAACTATGATGTGTGTATGCGGGCTGTTGCATTCAAGCTTCTTATATGTCTCTGCTTTCTCACAAACAAAAATAAGGTCACTGTTATGAACTGTTTATAACCCTCCACCCCAGCTGTTAAACACTGTCAAAGTCATTTCTTCTCCACTGGCTACGCAGTGCATTCACTGAATGTGCAATATTCTGGAATGGATAGCACTACTTTCCGAAGCAAGGTGAATTACTATATTCGCCCTAAAAGGGGTGTGTGTGTTGTTGTTTTTTAAAAAAAGCAAACTATTTTGAATTGAACATTTACTTGAGAATTGAATCTGCCCTTTGCCTCTGCCAGAGTTTTTTTTTTTTTTGGTATATATTATTTTGCACATTTTAAGCTGCCTTTTTTGTGGGCTTATTTCTTCCAGAACTGGAGAAGCTATCCATCTCTCACATTTTTAACCGCCCACTTTCTCCAGGAATATCAGGGCACCACGTATTGTTCACTCCCCTCCATTTTATGACCATCATAAAAAATATTGGTTGAGAGAGAATGATGGCCTGGGGCAATGCAATTCACAGAATAGTGTGAACCTGAATCCTCATGTGAAATTCTAACCACATGATTGACTAGGGGGGCAAAAGGGCAAGTGAGAGCACACGATCAGTAAGGTTGTCCATCTGGACATGATGGAACGGATAGAACAAATATCATTTTCATTGCATAGAAACTTGGGCCTATGTACCCAATTGACTATGAGGAAGCAGGGCATGAGGCAGAGAACAAGAAAGCTAATTGATGAAGATAAAAGGGGGGGATGAGAAAGCTAAATGTTGCTGTGACTCCCTATTCAAATTAATGTATTGGAAACAGTCTTCTTGCAAGAAACACAATCATCACGGAAAGATCTTTCTCATGGCAAATCTAGTTCGAGTATGTCTACGTGGGTAGACGGGTGTGACTCCACTCAGTGACCAATTTTAGAAGTCTACCCAATCCTCCTCCTCCTTGACCTCTGGCATAAGGACATGATACATTCACTCTCAGGTGCCTTCTGAGAAGTCTTAGAGCCCAGGTAGCCCTTTGGTTTACTGTTGGACTGAGAGTGATGAAAAGACAAGGGAGAGGGCTAGAGCAACAGTGGAGGAAGTCTTGGGGTGGTTCTGATAAGACACCGGTGAAAGGTTATCTTTAATTTGACTCTGTGGCAGTGATGGCAACAATGAAACAAAACTTATCTGCCATCATTGAATCTGCACAGTGCAGGTCAGAAGACATGTTCCACGAGGTCAGAGGCCCGTTGGGAACTGGCCTGCAGGAGGAGTTGGATTGCTTGTTGTCCCACTGTAACTATCTTGCTCAACACTTTGCAGATAAACTCATTCACATCCATTCCAACTTGGAGTTTCCATTAGCGGAGAAAGGGTAGGATGGTGCCAGGCTGCTGACCTCTCCAGTAGTTTGGGATACGTTTCAATTTATTGAGTCTGTGGATATGGAGGTGGGGGCTAGCTAATTGGGTCCCAGAGGTGATTAATGCCTCCTTGACGGAAGTTGTTTGTTTAGAACCTTTTCAGCCTGGTTCTAGACCCAGTTATGGGACTGAAACAACCTTGGGGTTCCCCCGGTAGATGACTGCACCGGGAGATGGACAGAGGGACTGCAATTCTATTGATTCTCTTCGACCTCTCAGAAAACTTTGATAGCATTGATCATGGTGTCCTTCTGGAATATTTTTCTGGGGTCGGAGCACTTGACCTTTAGCCTGTGGGGTCCCTCTGTTAGCAGTTAGATCTATCCACCCAGTGAGGGGCAGTTTATAGCTGGAAAACCATAAACATTCTTCCTACAATATCATCACAAATGTCATAAGTGCATTACAGTGCCTGGCCCAAAATGACACAATGGATGCCAGCTAGTGACAAGCCTGGACATGTGGTTTATAAGTGTGAGTAAGAGGGGCTGGCCAGCTAATAACCTCCTCCCCACCCTAGAGAGATGCAGAATTTGGACAACGAGCCTCCCAAGAACGTATTTCCTCACCTTGGATTAATATCATCAATGCTGAGGCGCCCCTCCCCTCCCCCATTTACCCTAATTAAGCCACACTTAATTCTGTTCTCCAAACCTGGTAGCTTTTCCTCTCCAGGACTTACAGGGTCATCAAGCACCATTTACACCTATAGTCCAACTCAGGATAGCCCATCAAGCTTCTTCCAAATCATTGTCCACCTCCAAAAAACAAATCAAGTTATTGTTTTGAGGGCAAATTCATCAGCTTGTCTCAGAGAGGATTTTGCCCTATAAATTATGGAATCCTGCTCCATAGCAATGTGTGTTCTTGGATTCATACATCCACCCCCAAATCTGTTTGAGCTTTCTCTACCCTCCAAGAAACATTGGACATTTTGCGGCTGCTTCTGTGGACCTTCTTTTGTCAAAATTTACAATTATAGTCTGCCCAAAAATTGCTTTCTCCCCTCTCCTCCCTGATTTCCTCTTAGTTAGCCTTTTTTGTGTTTTCAGTATGTTCATATGTGTGTTATGCTTTTTTATTTCTCTTTTAATAAATAAACCCTGTCCGGTGGAACATCTGCCTGATTCATTTCAAGAGTTCTCTTAAGGGAAAATCCCCATAACCATAGGTGGAGAATCCCGGTTACCCCGTCTCACTTTTTCTCATTTTTAGCTAATTTCCTCAATCAATTAGGAAACTGCCTATTTGGGTAACACCTCAGGGTTCCAACTTATCCCCTATGCTCTACAACATATACATGAAACTTCTGGGCAAGGTCATTGGGTGTTTTAGTCTGGGATGTCACCAATACGCAGATAGAATTCAGCTCTATTTTACGCTTCTGGCTGGCCCCAGGGAGGCTGTAGAAACCCTGTACTGGTGGACGGAGACAGTTTTGGAGAGGATGTTGGCATAATAAAACGAGACGTAATCCCTAAAAGATGACATGCTGTACATAAGTACTGTCCTTGAGAGGTGTTTGGAAGCATCAATTGGAGCAGAAAGGTGACTCCAGGAGGTTTACTAGAGTAGTTTGTGAGAACCATACCACTCCAGCCCACCTACACTGGTTCCCAAACTTGTTTCTGGGTAGAATTCAATATGCTAGTGTTGACCTTTAATACCCTATATGGTTTCAGAACCAACATACTTGAAGGACCTACTACTCTCAATCACGTCAGTTGTGTTTGGAGGCCCTGCTTCAGGTGTGTCTGCCTTCTGACGTTAGGTGGATGGCAACCTGGAGAAGATCTTCTCAGTCACGGCACTAAAGCTCTGGAACTCTCTCCCCAGGAACATGTATCTGTCCCATTCTGGACCATATTTCTCCTGCAGGTGAAAACTTTTTGTGTGTTTTATTTGGCCTTTCCTCAGTGATCCTTCCTTCCTGAGCAGTGTTTTAGTTGTTGCTTTTAGGGCTTTGTATACATTTTAGTTCTGGTTTTCTTGAAGTGTTTTTGTTTGGGTTGGTTTTAATGGATTTCAAGTGTGGTTTTATTATGGACATGACAGAGGTTTATAAAATTATGCACAGGGTGCAGGCTTACCAAGTACTTGCCTTGATTTGGCGGGGGACACATACATCTTGTCAGGAGCATTTCTGCATGAACGTGCCACACCATGCCGTCGCCAAGACGTAATGCCAGCACACTGGGCATGTAGCTGGGCGATGCTCTGGCAATGGACCGGGAAACTCAATGGTACCATCGAGTTTCCAGCTTCATTGCAAGAGCATCGCCAAGCTATGTGCCCAGCGTGCTGGTGTCATGTCTGGGCGACGGCATGGTGTGGCGGGGATGTGTTCCACCAAGGGATGTTCCAGCCGGGAACCATGTGTCCCCCGCCGATTCGAAGGTAGGTACTTGGTAACCCTAATGGGGTGTAGAAAGAGAATTTTTCTCCCTCTCCCAAAATACTTGAAGTCAAGGGCATCCGATGAAGCTGATGGTCAGTACGTTCACCACAGACAAAAAGAAATACTACTTTACAGAGAGAATGATTAAACTGTGGAATTTGCTGCTATATAGAGAGGACCAAAGTAATGGACAACTTTAAATGGAGATTGGATAGGTTCATGGAGGATCAGTCTATCAATGGCTCCTGGACATGGTGACTGAGGGGAACATCCGGATTCGGAGGCACTAATCCACTCAATCCAAGACCTGTGAGGGATGAAAGTTGGGATAAAAAAGTAATAAACTAAACCAATTAAAAACATTCTGCTTCAAAGTTCATTTCAGGCAAGATTTGGGGGAAAGTTTTAAAATGGATACACCAAAACTCTTTCCCCGTAGATGACTCCAAGGAAAGGAACCAAACTGTGGGGTGAGCGATCATGATGAAGAGCTACTAAGAGTGAAATCATGGGTTGCAAAGTGGGTGTCATGTGAGGCCAAAAATATCAGAAATTATATAGAAGGCTTATGAAAACAAAACACATCATTGGCTCCACCAGCTCAAGGGACTGCATAAAAACCTGCACCACACTGAGCCTCCTACACCAGCAGCTCCTGATACAGAAACTCTTCCCTTCAGTTCTTTCCATCGGAGTACCAGGTAAGGTTTGCTGAGATCGAATTTGACTTGGTGCTATGGAAAGGCTTGGAAATTGTTCTTGACTATCTTTCCACTTGCTTCTTATTTGTTTGTTTGTTTGTAATTGAAGGGAACTTCCACATTCAGAGGCATTAAGCCTCTTCAGATACTGCAGAAGTGAGCAGTGACTCATGGAAGCTTATACCCTGTCCTTAATTTTGTTAGACTCTAATGTGGGACGACTCTTGTTCTTTTCTACTGAGACAGACAATCAATACAGAAGGGTAAGCGACAGGGCCAAAGTGTGGGCTTGGAGGGAACATTGCCCTTTCCCAAAGAGACCCAATCAGCCATACAACGTGACAGAGAACACCCAGCTCAGCCATTTGGGCCTCCTTGGAAGTGAAGGAGTTGGCTAAATGAGAGCCACTGCTCTGACTACCAAAAATGAATATGCCACGTATGGAACAGCAATAAGTAGTCTGGCCCATGATCTCTTGAAAACACAGATTGGAGTAAAGCACTGCTCCTGGCTTGGATCCTGCAGACCAGTCTGCAGATGGAAGGATTTCAGACAGTGGGACATGGCTTCCTCACACACACATACCCTGCACACAGCACTGTAGCCCAGGGTTCTTTGAGATTCCTGTTTAGTTGACCTTCATCAACACTGCTATGTTCCTTCAGGTCCCACCACCAGCAGAAGAAAGATGTCTTGCCTGTCGAACCCGTGCTCCTCAAGCTGTCCTCCCATGACCGTGTCCATCCAACCACCACCTTTCTTGGTGAAGGTTCCAGGGCCATCCATGTACTGTGCCGACCAACCCCTGTGCATTGAGCAGTGCAACCCTTGTGCTCCATACTGCCCACCCATCAGCAACGTATGCAACCCTTGTGCTCCATACTGCGCGCCCATCACCAACGTATCCTACAGTTCCTTTACCAAGGGTGCAACCAAGTGCTTTCAGAAGCCGCTGTCCCGATTCCAGAGTGATTGCTACTCTTGCTACTAATGCTGAGCCCAAGACCTGCAACCCTTTGAAGAGCGAAGAGCCAAGAATTAGAAATTCAACTTCAACTCCCGTAATGCGTGTTCGATCTGCCCCACTTTTTCAGCATTTAATTGGTGCTTCTGTGTAGCCATCTGCATAACTCCAGAGCTTTCAGTTGTTGTTGTTTCCCTTTTTGGTCAAACCTTCTACTTGGCGTTCTTTGAATGATGAAATTTGTATGATTTGGTACCTGAAATGACACAGCATGGAACTGAGGTGTCTTTCTCTTGGATTAAATATCAATAAATCCCTCTCTTCAGCATAGCCTCAGTTTCCTGTTTCTATTATTTCCTTTTAACTATTGCCTTCCTAGATGGAGACGCACCTGGGAAATGAGAAGGGGGTAAAGCAGTAAACGACTCAGCAGTGGAATGTGTCTGAATGCCTAAAACTTACATTAGCCTGTCCCAGATGAGTTTCTGTCATTAGCTGCATGCCTTCTCAGCATGGGAACAGTGAGATGGCGGGGAGCTTCTGATTTTTGCACGAGTGCTGGATTTCCACATATTTCAGACTGGGAGTTCTGGGTTGGGTAGTCTGCTGGTTAGCGAAAGGGTTGTCAATTTCCAGGCGGCATCTGAAGGTCACCTGCTATCCGGGGTCATTTCCTGCAGGAGCGCACAGGAGTGGAGCTCCGGCAGTAAAGAGCCCAGGGGGCGGGCACGTGCAACAAACCCCACCCCCTGCTCCCAGCAGCCCTCAGTCAGAGCAAGAAGCAGCCAGGTAAGTTGCAGAGCTCCCCCCCCCCGGCCCAAAACAGTCCAGTGGCACCTTTAAGACCAAGTTTTATTCAGGTACAAGCTCTCCCTCCTCTGAAAAGACAGATCAGCATGTCCCCCCCCCCAATAGCTAGCAATCCAAAAGAGTCCAGTGGAGCCTGAGTGGTGGGTGTTGCCTTCTGACACACTTCCGGTGACGTCAGAGGGAGTGGCATATGCAAATAAGTTACGCTAATGAGTTGTACTAATGAGTTGTGCTAATGAGCTCCTGCACCTCTTTTTCTACAAAATGACCCCTGCCTGCTATTAACATTGATCTCCAGATGAGCAAGGTCATAGAATCACAGAATCACACAGTCGGAAGGAACCATACAGGCCATCTAGTCCAACCCCCGGCTCAATGCAGGATCAGCCTCGAGCATCCCTGACAAGTGTTTGTCCAGCCGCTGCTTAAAGACTGACAGGGAGGGGGAGCTCACCACCTCCCTAGGCAGATCTATTCCCCTGGGGAAAATGGCTGCTTTGGGGGATGGATTCTATGGCACTATAACCTTTGGAGGTCCCTCTCCTCCCCAAACTGTGCCCTCCACATGCTCCCACCCCTCTAGGCTGGTATTTCCCAACCCAGATCTCACAACACTAGTTTGAGCACTGGACTTCAACGTGAGAGATCCATGTGGAAAGCTCCACACTGCTGTGATGGCCTCTGCAGTAGTTACACGTTAGAATCATAGAATCATAGAGTTGGTAGTGACCTCCAGGGTCATCTAGGCCAACCCTCTGAACAATGCAGGAATTTTACAAATACCTCGCCCTCCACACCCACGGTGACCACTGTTCCACACCCTGAAGATGTCAAAAAAAAAAAACAACCCTCCAGGATTGCTTCCTGACCCCAAAGTGGCAATCAGCATTTCCCTGGCCATGTAAAAAAGGGCCACAAGAACTAAGTACTGAGGCAACCTGTCAGAACCCACAGCTAGCAACGAAGTACACACATTCAGGAACGGTTAGTTCAAGTTTATAAAAAACAGTCATAAGACCATGAAAGACCAAAGTAGTACAACAAAATAGTACAACACAGAGTCTACAACATAGATCCTTACAACCTCCATTACTAAAATACCAAACCGGTCAATTCCATCATTAATGGCTCGAGTTACAATACATTCTGTTCTTTTTGATTACCAGGTAACAATATTTAGCAATACTGTGTGTGACAGAATCAAAAGTATCGGCCAATAAAAAAATCATCAAACATTCCTCGCCCTATGTGAGATAATATGCCAGGGGTTTAAAACATGAGAGAAGGGGTATCAGCAACTGCTGTCTCTCTTCATCATACATAGGACAATGGAGTATTATATGAGAGGCTGACTCCACCTGTTCTAGCAAACAGGAACAAACTCTCTGATGCATGGGGGTCCGGCTATATCTGCCATAGAGTACTGCTGAGGGTTATACTTTTATTGCAAAGCTATAGATGCAGTAACATAGGCACTGTTAATAATGGCGGCGACCCAAAGAGTCTAATGGGATATAGGGTATTCGTATGCACCCCCTCTGGCATAGGCCAATTAGGTCCCCTCCCGCGCGCGGGATAACTTAGGAAACCGTTAGGTGACTAGACCTGGGAATTAGGAGTCTCTCACGGTGGAGAGGAGAGCTCCAGACAACACAAACTCCTCATGCACATCTGCGGAGATAAGCGTTTCAGCAAAAGCAGAACAGCAGGGATAGGAATGCAATAGCAAGTAACAAGACACAGAATGAACTCCCCAACCCCCATGGCAGCATAGCTGACACAACCCTTCCTGCCCTCCCTCTCGTGATCTGCCAAAGTTCAAAGAATCTGCATTGCTTTCAGATGGCCATCTAGCCTCTGTTTGAAAACCTCCCAAGAAGGAGAGCCCATCACTTACCGAGGAAGCCTGTTCCATTGAGGAACTGCTCGAACTGTCGGGACGTTCTTCCTAATGTCTAACCAAAAACTCTTCTGATTTAATTTCAACCTGTTGGTTCTGGTCCGACCTTCTGGGGCAACAGAAAACAACTCTGCACCATCCTCTAGATGACAGCCCTTCAAGTACTTGAAGGTGGTTCTCATAACACCTTTCAGTCGTCTCCTCTCCAGGCTAAACATACCCAGCTTCTTCAGCCTTTCCTCATAGGACTTGGTCTCCAGACCCCTCACTATCTTGGTTGCCTGCCTTGAATACCTCACTGGATTATTGTGATAATGAAACAAAGAGAGAGTCTTGTATGTACATCAACAAACAAGTAAGATGACGGCTAGGAGAAAAGTGTTTTAGACTTAGAGACACTACTAAAGCAGCTCTTCTGCAGCACTGCCTACACAGCTGGCAGTAGGCTTCCATATTCCCACTTATGGCGGGAGATCTCCCACACCACAATGCTGCTATCTGCACCATGACATCACTGCCAGATGACTTTGGAAGCTGTGTCATCACATTAGGGATGACAGTCACACATTCCCAGGGGTCATTTCCTGCACGAGTGCACAGGAGCGGAGCTCTGGCAGTAAAGAGCCCAGGGGGTGGGCACACGCAGCAAGCCCCACCCCCTACTCCCAGCAGTCCTCAGTCAGAGCAAGAAGCAGCCAGCTAAGTTGCAGAGCTCCCCCCATCCTAAAACAGTCCAGTGGCACCTTTAAGACCAAGTTTTATTCAGGTACAAGCTCTCCCTCCTCTGTGAAGACAGATCTGCATGTCCCCCCCCCCCCAATAGCTAGCAATCCAAAACAGTCCAGGGGAGCCTGAGTGGTGGTTGTTGCCTTCTGACACACTTCCCATGTGTCAGAGATGGTGTGCCAGAGATGGGAGCTCACAAAAGGGTTTGGCATATGCAAATAAGTTATGCTAATGAGCTATGCTAATGAGCTCCTGCACCTCGTTTTCTATGAAATGACCCCTGCACATTCCCAACTATCCGTTCCTGCCTCCCCCATCTCTCGTTAATTTCCAGGCCATCCCTGGAAACCCTAGTTGGCGGTCAAAGGCTAATTGGATAACTTGTATACAATAGCAATGGACAGGGTCTTTTCCTGTTGAAGTGGCACCCAGCCCCGACCCCGCACAGGCTGCTACCCATTTCCTGGCTTTCTTTTGCAGTCTCCCCAAGAAGAGCCGAAACAGTTGAGCTATGGGGAGTGCTAAGAGCCTCTCAGCTGTTTTTGAGGTTTTCTGTTGGAACAGAAAGCAGGGGGTTAGAGTCCCCTGAAATCCCAGAAACTGGCTGGAACCCCAGAAACTGCATTAAAATTTCATGGAAGTCTGTGATAGTTTCTGAACCATGAACTTGGAAAAATTCGGGATGAATTTTGCTTCATGCTTCGGTTTATGCCCATCCCAAATGGTAACTGAGCTGTCTAATAGCATGCCTCCTAAAAAGAACTGGTGAGTACAAATGAAAAGACAGTGATTTCATTTGCTATATCACTAGTGTATAGCTCTCCCTTCTCAACTTTGTTTATTTGCACATCAGTATTTTTCTGTCATTCCACCAAAGAAGATGTCATCTGGAATTGAGCTGGTTGCAATGTTAAGAAGAGAGATCCATATTCTCTTGATGCAGCAGCCTGTCTGTGGTTGGGGCTGGGTGCTGCTTGAACAGGAAAAGCCCCGGTCCATCGTAGATGTCCACAAGTTCTCCAATTAGCCCTTGACTGCCAACTATATGTTTAATGTATCTCGGCACATAGTGCCGCAAAATATAAGCCACCCTGAGCCCATTCGCGAAGAGTCGGACTCGACTGTGCGACTGAACAACAAAGGATGGTGGGAGATGGGGTGGAGTAGGAATTTATAGATGGGAATGTATGATTGTCATCCCTGATGTGATGACACAACTTCCAAAGTCACCAGGAAGTGATGTCATTGTGCAGATGGCAGGATCGAGGTTTGGGAGATCTCCCGCCATAAGGGGACATGTGGTAGCCTACCTCCAACTATGTGTGCAGTGCTGGAGAAAAGCTGCTTTAGTCGTTTCTATAACACATTCCCCCCCCCCCCATGCACAGACACTCATCATCTTAGTTGCTCATTGATGTACATACATGGCTCTCTCTTCCCCATTTCATTATCACAACAACCCAGAGAGATACGTTAGGCAGGCAAAGTCTAAGCAGCCCAGGCTGCGATCACACACCCTGAATAATCCACTTGCAATCCACTTTCAGGAGCTGCGGTGGCTCAAATGGTTAAGACGCTGAACTGCAGGCTGTGGAAGGTCGGTAGTTCAGCAGTTCGAGACCCGAGTGTGCCGCATGACGGAGTGAGCTCCCGTCTCGAGTTCCAACTCCTGCCAACCTAGCTGTTCGAAAGCAAGACATTGCAAGTAGATAAATAGGCACCACTTCAGTGGGAAGGTGACAGCGTTCCGTGTGCCTCGGCGTTTAGTCATGCCAGCCACATGACCACAGAAACGTCTTCGGACAGTGCTGGCTCTTCAGCTTTGAAACGGAGAGGAGCACCGCAACCCTAGAGTTGGACTCGACTAGCTTTCGAGCAAGGGAACCTTTACCTTTATCTTAATCCACTTTCAGTGCACTTTTAAATTGGATTTTGTCAGTTCACACACTAACAATCCAGTTGAAAAGTGGATTGGAAGTGGATCATTCTGTGTGTGTAATCGCAGCCCCGGAGAGCATCATGGCAATGCGATGCTTTCAATTGGAATCTCTCACATCCATGTCCAGCACGCTAACTAGGGTTGCTAGTTCTGGGTTGGGAAAGACCTGGAAATCTGAGGGTTGGAGCCTGGGGAGGTCATAGTTTGGGGAGGGGAGGGACATTGTCCTGGGACCGCCTGGGACATGGAACAAGGGTACATGCCAGCTCCCAACCCCCCCTCCACGCCAATGCGATGAGCCACCTCCGGGGCACTCACCAGAGAATGCCACAGAAAATGCAGAAGAAGACCGACAGAGGTCGGAGGTGGCAGAGGCCTGAGGGAGTTGGGCTGGAGTTGCCCGTGGAGGCTGGAACAGAGAGCTGACAACCCAGGGGCGGGGCCAAATTCGAGCGGGTTGGTGTCACTCCCTTTAGCAAGGGGCCAGGGCTTGCTAGGAGGGCGGTGCGGGGTACCAGGGAGGGAATGAAAGAGGAGGAGGAAGAGGGGCCAGGGAGGAACCAGAAGTGAACTGTGCCAAGCCGAGAGAGAGAGAGAACAAAAACCAGGGAGACCGTGAAGCCTCTGGGGGGCGCAGAGCCGCGGAGGAGGAGGAGGAGGGGTGGGGCGCTGCTCTGCTCTGGTGGGCGGGACTTCTAGGAAATTTCGGGGAAGGCTCCAGCCCCGGCGCCCCCGCGAAGATTACGCCGGTGGCAAGAGTGGTGAAGTAACCACGCTGCCGTGCGCCAATATTCCCTCTAAGCTGTGGAGTCTTGTGAGCAAAAATTCTACTTTGTGAGCTACTGGCATTAAGGTGGTGAGCAGGTAATTTGGCTACTGCATAAGTTAGTTTGCTCTGGAGCCAGCCTTCCTGAGCTAAGACAAAAAGGAGTGAGCCAAAGGCTAAAAAACTGTGAGCTAGCTCACACTAACTCAGCTTAGAGGGAACACTGCCATGTGCCCCTGGTCTGAGGCCTTTCCTCATAAGAACATAAGAGACGCCCCCAGAGCCCCTAGCTATACCTTGTGGCTAATAGCCACTGATGGACCTCTGCTCCATATGCTTATCTAATTCCCTTTTGAAGCCGTCCATGCTTGTAGCACCCACCACTTCCTGTGGCAGTGAATTCCATGTGTTAATCACTCTTTGGGTGAAGAAGTACTTCCTTTTATCCGTTCTAACCCGACCGCTCTGCAGTTTCATGGAGTGCCCACGAGTTCTTGTATTGTGAGAAAGGGAGAAAAGTACCTCTTTCTTTACCTGCTCTTTCCCATGCATAATCTTATAAACCTCGATCATGTCACCCCTCAGTCGTCTTTTCTCCAAGCTAAAGAGCCCTAAGCGCTTTAACCTTTCCTCATAGGGAAAGTGTTCCAACCCTTTTATCATTCGAGTTGCCCTTTTCTGCACTTTTTCCAAAGCTATAATATCCTTTTTAAGGTGTGGTGCCCAGAACTGCACACAGTATTCCAAATGAGGTCTCACCATTGATTTATATAGGGGCATTATTATATTGGCTGATCTGTTTTCAATACCCTTCCTAATAATCCCCAGCATAGCATTGGCCTTCTTTATTGCAGTCACACACTGTCTCGACATTTTCAGTGAGTTATCCACTACAACTCCAAGATCTCTCTCTTGCTCAGTCTCTGCCAGTTCAGACCCCATCAATGTGTATTTATATTTAGGATTTTTGGCTCCAATGTGCATCACCTTGCACTTGGCCACATTGAACCCCATTTGCCATGTTGACGCCCACTCGCCCATCCTTGACAGATCCCCTTGGAGTGCCTCACAATCCTCACTGGTTTTCACCACCCTGAACAACTTTGTATCATCCGCAAATTTAGCCACTTCACTGCTTACTCCCATCTCCAAATCATTAATGAACAAGTTAAAAAGCAGTGGACCAAGTACTGATCCCTGCGGTACCCCACTGCTTACCACCCTCCACTGAGAAAATTTCCCACCTACACTCACTCTCTGTTTTCTATGAACTAGCCAGTTTTTGATCCATAAAAGAACTTGTCCTTCTATCCCATGATTTTTGAGCTTACTTAGGAGCCTTTGATGAGGAACTTTATCAAAAGCTTTCTGGAAGTCAAGGTAAATAATATCTATTGGATCCCCCTTGTCCACATGTTTGTTCACCCCCTCAAAGAACTCTGTTCACTTCCTCTTGAACTCTGGAGAATCTCTCCTGGGCTACCTCCGCAGCGCCTTCCTCCACCCAGCCAACTTCCAGCGACTGATGGCAGAACGCCCTCCGGTGAGCAACGGGCACCACGGGCACCGGCGGGAGACTCCCAGAGGACCTCCCGGGGCATGACAGACATTCAGAGGTTATAATGCCATCAAACCCGTTCTCCAAAGCAGCCATTTTTTCTCCAGGGGAACAGATTTTACTCATCTGGAGATTAGTTGTGATAGCAGGAGGCCTTCAGGGGCCACCTGGAAATTGACAACCCTTCCTCTACCCAGAGAACTACCCAACCCAGAAGTCCCAGCCTGGAATCGGTGGAAATCGAGCAATCTTGCATAAATGAGGAGCTCCCCACCATCACACCATTCCCACACTGAGGGAAGCTGCAGCTAATGAGAGAAACCCTGTGTTTTTAGGGTTTTAGGCAGTCAGAAAAATTCCACTGCTGAGTGGTAAAGTGCATTATGCCCTTTTCATTTCCCAGGTGTGTCTCCATCTAGGAAGGCAATAAATAACAGGAGATGATAGAAACAGGAACCTGAGGCTATGATGCACAGAGAGTTTTATTATTATTTTTTTTTCAAGAGAAAGAAAGCAGGAATCCACAGTGTGTTGTTTCGGGTACCAAATCGAATAAGTTTCACAATTCAAAGCATGCGAAATAGAAGCTTCAACCAAAAAGAAAAAAAAAAGAAGAAGAAGAAGGAAAGCTCTGTAGTGATGCAGACAACTACACAGAAACACCAATTAAACTCTCAAAAAGTGGGACAAATCGAACATGCATTACGGGAGTTTGAACTTGGATTTCAAACTCTTGGCGCTTCGCTCTTGGGCGGGATGCAGGTCTTGGGCTCAGCATTACTGGCAAGAGTAGCAATCACTCTGGAATCTGGACAGTGGCTTCTGAAAACACTTGGTTGCTCCCTTGGGAGAGGAAGTGTAGCATACTTTGCTGGTGGGTGGGCAGTATGGAGCACAAGGGTTGCATGCGTTGCCAATGGGCGGGCAGTATGGAGCACAAGGGTTGCACTGCTCAATGCACAGGGGTTGGTCAGAGCAGTACATGGATGGCCCTGGAACCTTCACCATGAAAGGTGGTGGTTGGATGGACACGGTCATGGGAGGACAGCTTGAGGAGCACTGGTTCCACTGACAAGACATCTTTCTTCTGCTGGTGGGTGGACCTGAAGAAACAGAGCAGGGTAGGAGACAGAGTTGATAAAGGTCAATGAAGGAGGAGGAGGACATTGGATTTATACCCCACCCTTCACTCAGAGCAGTTTATAATCTCCTTTCCCTTCCTCTCTCCACAACAGACACCCTGTGAGGTAGGGGGGGCTGAGGGAGCTCTTTGAGAACATCGACACAGGCAGTACTCCATCTTTCTGTGTTATACCTCTGAGGATTGCAGTCACAGCTGCCGGTGAAACGTCGGGTACTACAATGCCAAGACCAACCTGGAAAACCTACAACAACTAATCTTTGAGAGACCAGCTCTGAGAGAACTGTGGCTTGCCCAAGGTCACCCAGGAGCTGCACGTGCAGGAGTGGGTTAATCAAATCTGGTTCTCCCAGATTAGTGTCCCCGTTCCCAACCACTACACTAAACCAGCTCTCAAAGACTCTCAGAGAACCCTGGGGTGCAGCGGTGTGTTCATGGGAGTGGGGGGACTCATGTTCCTCTGGCTGAAATCCTTCCATCAGCACACTTGTCTGCAGGATCCAAGCCAGGAACAGCGCTTTACTGAAATTTGTATTTTCAGCAGACAATGGGCCTGACTACTTATTACTATTCCGTATGTGACATTTCCATTTATGGCAGACTAATGGTTCTCATTTTGTCACGTCCTTAACTTCCAAGGAGGTGTGACTAGCTGGGCTGGATGTTCTCAGGCACATTGTACTGCTCATTGGGCTATTTAGGAAAAGGGCAACCTGCCCTCCAAGCCCAGGCGTTTGGCCCTTCTGCTCAACCCCCCTATATTTATCTGCCTGTCTGCCTTAGTAGAATTCGGTTCAAACAGCCCATGTCCCTTCCGGCCGTTGGGGGAGACGCCTTTGCCTCCCAGCCAGAAGAGGCAGAGAGCAGTTTGGCGCCAAAAGCGCCGCATACGGGCCTTGGGAGGGCGGGGCAGTGAAGGCTTAAAAGCCCAGCCCCGCCTCTCCCCCTCAGCAGCCCGTGCAGTTCTTCGGCCCACCCTCCCGCCCCGTTAGTAGTGCAGGTGTTTGCTGGTCGCCCAGTTGTTGGGGCCGGGTAGGAATTTTTCACACCTTCCTGATTGGCACTTTGAGGGGGTGTTTTTGCCTACCCTGCACTGCAGCAGTGATGCAGGTGTTGATAAGGGTGAGCTACGTTAGTTAGGTCGGTCACTTTCTTTTAGGCAGGTTGCTATGCGGTATACAGATTGTGGTCCGGTGAGCACCAGCTGACACCCATATTTGGGGTTTAAGGGGTTCTGTGAGTACAGTCTTTGTGCCTTGCGGCATGGGGCGGGGAAAACGGACTACCTTCAGGACGGCCCTGTTTAGGTCCTCTCTTTGAACCTTGCGGCTTGGGGGATGGGGCTACGGAGTTGTCCTGCAATGGCTAGCCGGCCGGGTGGGAGCCCCTGCAGTGGGCTACCATCCGGGGCAGTGTGGCTCGCCTTTTTGAAGAGGTAAGGGAGGGGTCTTCGACCTCTGGCCTTGACCATACCGCATGCTGTGTTGCCCTTGCCGTTGGTCCAGCTAAAGTTATCAGTTAATAAAGTGGCCCTATAGTTAAACCCAACACTTGTGTCTGCATCCTTATTTCTGGCTTGGGGGGCAAAAGAGCAAGAGTCCAGTAGCACCCTCAAGACCAACAAACTTTGTGGCAGAGTACGAGCTTCCGTGAGTTCACTGCTCACTTCTTCTAAAGTATCCGAAGAGGCTTAGTGCCTCTGAATGAAGAGGTTCTCTTCAATTACAAAGACAAAACAAATAGATAGACAGACAACAAGCAACACGAATACCGTGGAAATATTGTCAAGGACAGTTTCCACGTCTTTGCATACCATAAAGTCAAATTCGATCTCAGCAATACTTACCTGGTAATCCGATGGAAAGAACTCAAGGGAAGAGTCTCTATGTCAGGAGCTGCTGGTGTAAAAAGCCCAGTGCGGTGCAGGTTTTTATACAGTCCCTAAAGTTGGTCCAGCCAATGGTGTGTTTTGTTTTCATAAGTCTTCTATGTAATTTCTGACATGTTTTTCCTCACATGACACCCAGTTTGCAACCCATGATTTCACTCTTAGTAACTTTTCATCATGATTGCTCACGCCACAGCTTGGCTCCTTTCCTTGGCGTAGTCTGTGGGGAAAGTGTTTTCGAGTCTCCAGTCTTAAAACATTTCCCCAAATCATTCTTGAACTGAACTTTGAAGCAGAATTATTTTAATTTGTCAATTTTACAAAGCGTATATTCCACCTTTCGGTCCCCACAAAAGCAGTGAAGAGATTGAAATACACATAAGAAGAGACCTGCTGGATCACACCAGTCGTCCATCTAGTCCACCATCCTACCTCAACCAGGGGGCAACCAGTTCCTCCGTATGGCCAACAACAGGGTATAGAGGCTGAGGCCTTCCCCTGATGTTGCCTCCTGGCAGTGTGATTCAAAGGATTAGTGCCTCTGAATCTGGAGCTTCCCCTCAGTCACCATAGCCAGTAGTCATTGATAGACTGATCCTCCACGAATCTATCTAATTCCCTTTTACAGTTGTTCATTCCTTTGGCCATTACTATATCCTTCAGCAGCAAATTCCCCAGTTTAATCACTAATACTAAGTATTTCCTTTTGTCCATCCTGAACGTACTGACAATCAGCTTCATGGAAAGCCCTTCTGTTTTTGTATTTTGGGAAAGGAAGAAAAAACACTCTATGGATAATTTTATAATCCTCTTAAAACATTAAAACCAATCAAAACAATCCAGTTCTACAGCTCCCGGCCCTCACGATCGTGGGGCTGGGGAGGCGCCGTTGCCTCCCACCTGGAGAGGCGGGCCGTTAATTTTTCTGGCAAAAATGCCACATACGGATCCCTTCATGGGGTGGGGCTAAGGAGCATATAAATTAGCCCCACCCTCTTTGGTCGCAGCTCCATGGTGAATTTCGGCCCGCCCTCCCACCCTGTTAGTAGTACAGGCTTTGGCTGGCTGGCTGGTTTTGGGGGCCGAGTAGGAATTTTTCGCCCCTTCCTGATTGGAAGCTGGGAAGGGGTGTTTTTGCCTACCCTGTACTGCAGCAGCGATGCAGGGTTTGTTGTAAGGGTGGAACTGTGATAGTTAGGTTGGTCACTTATAGTTGGGCAGGGTTTTATGCTGAGACAGGTTGTGGTCTGGTGAGCACCATCTGACACCCCTTCTTTGGGGATGAAGGGGTCGAGTAAGTACAGTCTTTGTGCCTGGCGGCATGGGGTGGGGAAAACAGACTGCCTTTAGGACGGCCCTGATTGGGTTCTCCCTTTGGGCCCTGTGGCTCGGGGGATGGGCCTATGTGGCTTTCCTACAACAGCTAGCTGGCTGGGCGGGAGCCATGTCTGATGGCTCTTGCTTGGGGCAGGGTGGCTCGCCCTATTTCGCATGGCAAGGGAGGGGCTGTCGACCCCTGGCCTTGACCTTACCACAAACCATATTGCCCTTGCCATTAGTCCCAGTCAAAGCTGATTGTTAATAAAGTGGCCCTATAGTTAATCCAACACTTCATGTCCGCCTCTTTATTCTGGCTTGGGGGGCAATCAAAACACAACAATAAAACCAGGACTAAAATACATACAAATACCTAAAAAGATCAACTAAAACATTGTTCAGGAAGGAAGGATCCCTGAGGAAATGCCAAACAAACAAACAAACAAACAGTCTTCACCTGCAGAAGAAAGATGGCCTAGAAGGGAGCAGACACATGTTCCTGGGGAGAGAGTTTCTGAGCTTTAGTTCCATGACTGAGAAGGCCTTCTCCGGGTTTCCAGCCACCTAACCCCAGAAGACAAAGGCACATAAGGCAGGGCCACCAAATATGACTGCAGTGTTTGGGGGCAGTAGGTCCTTCAGCTATGGTGGTCCCAAACCTCACCCAGAAGTTTCATGCATATGTTGAAGAGTATAGGAGATAAGTTGGAACCCTGAGGTGTTACCCAAATAACCAGTCTCCTAATTAATTGGGGGGCATCAGCTTAAAAGAAGACAAAGTGAGTGGAAGTAACTGGGATTCTACACCAATGTTTTTGGGGATTTTTTCTTAAAAGAACTCTCAAAATAAATCAGGGAGATGTTCCACCAGACCGGGTTTATTTATTAAAAGAGAAATAAAAGGGCAAAACACACATATGAACACACTGAAAATACACACAAGGCTAACGGAGAGGAAATCAGGGTGGAGAGAGGAGAAAGCAATTTTGGGGAGGCTATAATTACCAGTCTCGGAAAGAAGGTCCACAGAAGCAGCAGCAAAATGACCAGTGTTTCACAGAGAGAAGAGAAGGCCCAAACAGATTTGGGGGTGAGATGTATGGATCCAAGCACACACACACTGCTATAGAGGAGAATGCCCTAATTTATAGGGCAAAATGCTCCCTGGGGGAAGCTGGCATATTTCCCCCAAAAAACAATAACTTGATGGGTTTGTTGGACTATAGGTGTAAATGATGCTTGATGACCCTGTAAGTACTGGATGGGAAAATGGGTGAGGGGAAACTGAGGCTTGGCATTGACGAGATTAGTCCAAGGTGAGGTAATAGGCTCTTGGGAGGCCCATTGTACTAAATTATGTGTCTCTCTAGGGTGGTGAGGAGGTCGTTAGCTAGTCAGCCACTCTTACTCAGACTTTTAAACTACATGTCCAGGCTTGTCACTAGCTTGCATTCTTTGCATCATTTTTGGCCAGGCACTGTATTGGGCTTATGACACTGGAGATGACATTGTAGGAAGGATGTTTATGGTTTTTTAGCTATAATCTGCTCCGCAGTGAGAGGAGGGATATGATTGCTAACAGAGGGACCCAACAAGCTAAAGCTGAAGTACTTCAACCCCAGAAAAAGGTTCCAGAAGGATACCATGATCAATGGTATCAAAAGTCTCTGAGAGTTCCAAGAGAATCAACAGAATTGCAGTCCCTCTATCTTCTGGTGCAGATCATCTTCTGAAGGAACCCCAATGTTGTTTCAGTCCCATAACTAGGTCTAGAACCAGATTGGAAAGTTTAGAAAGTCCCTGGACCAAATCTCCCCTTTGGGATGAACTCATTAGAAGAAGAAGACATTTTGTTTATACCCTGCCCTTTGCTACTCGAAGGAGTCTCAGAGCAGTTTACAATCCCTTTCCCTTCCCCTCTCCACAACAGACACCCTGTGAGGTATGTAGGACTATGTGTTTCTCTAGGGTAGGGAGGAGGTCATTAGCTAACCAGTCACTCTTACTCAAACTTTTAAACTACATGTCCATGCTTGTCACTAGCTGGCATCCATTGTGTAATTTTTGGCCAGGCACTGTATTGTGCTTATGACACTTGAGATGATATTGTAGGAAGGGTGTTTATTGTTTTCTAGCTATAATCTACATCTCAGTGAGAGGAGGTGTCTGACTGCTAGCAGAGGGACCCCCTAAAGTTCAAGTACTCCGACCGTGGAAAAATGTTCCAGAAGGATACCATGTTGAATGGTATCAAAAGTCTCTGAGGTCCAGAGGAATCAATAAAATTGGAGTCCCTCTGTCCATCTCCTGGTGCAGTTCATCTACCAGGGGAATCTCAAGGTTGTTGCAGTCCCATAACTAGGTCTAGAACCAGATTGGAAAGTTTAGGAAGCCTCTGAAACAGATTTCCCCTTGGAGATCAACGAAGAAGAAGAAGAAGAAGAAGAAGAAGAAGAAGAAGAAGAAGAAGAAGAAGAAGAAGAAGAAGAAGAAGAAGAAGAAGAAGAAGTCTGTTAGTGGTATTACACCTCTCTACATGGGTAGGGAGGTGTAATACCACTCAGTGACCAATGTGAGAAGTCTACCCAATCCACCTCCTCCTCCTTGAACTCCGGAATAAGGAAATGACCCGAGGGTTTGACACATTCACTTTAAGGTGCCTTCTCAGAAGTCTTAGAGCCTAGGTAGCTCTTTGGCTTACTGTGGACCTGAGAATGATGAAAAGACAAGGGAGATGGCTAGAGCAATAATGGAGGAATGCTTGGGATGATTCTGAGATTCTGTCTGTTGTGGGGAGGGGAAGGGAAAGGAGGTTGTAAGCCGCTCTGAGACTCCTTTGGGTAGTGAATGGTGCGGTATAAATCCAATCTCCTCCTCCTCCGCCTCCTCCTCCTCCTCCTCCTCCTCCTCCTCCTCCTCTTCTTCTTCTTCTTCTTCTTCTTCTTCTTCTTCTTCTTCTTCTTCTTCTTCTTCCAAGTCTTGAAACAGGCTGTTGGACATCCACTTCTGGACCGAGGAAATAACAATCACTACCAACCAGTCAAAAATGCTCCATTCTTGAGCAAGGTGATACAAAGGGTGGTGCCTGGATAACTTCCAGCTTTCCTGGATGAGGCAAATTGTTTAGATCCTTTCCAGTTGGGTTCTAGACCTAGTTATAGGACTTAAACAACCTTGGGGTTCCACCAGTGGATGACATGCACTGGGAGATGGACAGGAGGAGTTGAATTTTATTGATTCTCTTGGACCTCTCCTAGACTTTTGATACCATTGAGCACGGTATCCTCTGGAACACTTTTCTGGGGTTAGGGTACTTGACCTTTAGCCTGTGGAGTCCCTCTGTTGGTAGTCAGACCCCTCCTCTCACTGAGGTGTAGTGTATAGCTAGGAAACTATAAACATCCTTCCTACACTTTATTGTTGTTCAGTCACACAGTCAAGTCCGACTCTTCGCGACCCCATGGACCACATCACGCCAGGCCCTCCTGTCTTCCATCATGCTCTGGAGTTTGTTTAATTTCATGTTTGTTGCATTGATAACACTGTCTAATCATCTCATCCTTTGCCATCCCCTTCATGTTTGACCTTCAGTCTTTCCCAGCATCAGGATCTTCTCCAGTGAGTGTGCCCTCATTTGCTGGCCAAAGTAATTGAGCTTCAGCTTCAGTATCTGGCCAACCAGGGAAAAGTCAGGGTTGATTTTGTTTTTGTTTTTTTTAGGATTGACTGATTTGATCTCCTTGCCATCCAAGGGAATCTCAATCTCCAGCACTATAATTCAAAATAATCTATTCTTCGATGCTTGGCCTTCCTTATATCCTTCCTACAGTATCATCTATCAAATAGCTTCTATCAATATCAAATTAATGGCGGGAAGGATATTAGGAAAATCTTTTTTACAGTAAGAGTTGTGCAACCATGGAATCAGCTGCCTAGGGAGGTGGTGAGCTCCCCCTCAATGGCAGTCTTTAAGTAATGGTTGAACAAACACTTGTCAGAGATGCTCTAGGCTGATCCTGCATTGAGCAGGGGGTTGGACTAGATGTCTTGTATGGCCCCTTCCAACTCTGTGACTCTAGGATTCTATCTCAAATGTCATAAGTGCATTACAGTGCCTGGCCCAAAATGACACAAAATGGATGCCAGCTAGAGACAAGCCAGGACATGTAGTTTAGAAGTGTGAGTAAGATCGGCTGGCTAGCTAACGACCTCCTCCCCACCCTAGAGAGACACATAATTTAGGACAACAGGCCTCCGAAGTACCTATTGCCTCACCTTGGACTAGTCTCGCCGATGCTGAACCTGACTTACCCTCACCCGTTTACCATAATTAAGCAACACTCAACATTATTCACCAAACCCGGTAGCTTTTCCCATCCAGTACCAAAAGGGTCATCAAGCACCATTTACACCTATAGTCAAACTCAGGTAAACCCATCAAGTTATTATTTTGGGGGCAAAGACGGCAGTTTGCTTCAGGGAGCATTTTGCCATATAAATTATAGTATCCTGTTCCATATCAGTGTGTGTGTTCTTGGAACTGTACATGCACCCCCAAATCCATTTGTGCCTTCTCTTCTCTCTGTGAAACACTGGTCATTTTGCTGCTGCTTTTGTGGACCTTCTTTCTTTGAGACTGATAATTATATCATCCACGAAAACGCTTTCTCCCCTCTCCTCCTTGATTCCCTCTTAGTTAGCCTTGTGTGTGTTTTCAGTGTGTTCGTATGTGTGTTTTGCTCTTTTATTTCTTTTTTAAATAATAGACCTTGCCCAGTGGAAAATCTGCCTGATTTGTTTCGAGAGATCTCTTAGTAGAAAAATCCCCATAAACATTGGTGGGGAATCCCAGTTACCCTCTCTCACTTTGACTCCTTTTAAGCTAATTTTCCCCAATTAATTAGGAGGCTGCCTGTTTGGGTAACACCTCAGGGTTCCAACTTTTCTAATTTCTTCTTATTAATTTTATTAGATTCGTTGATCACCCTATCCCTGCATACACCAAGCTCCGGCCGATGTCCGTGGGGGCATAATGCCACAAAAATATATAAAACATTAAAATTCTACAGACAATTTAATAACACTATAGACCCAAACAAAAAGTTCATGATGATGGTGTTATGAAAATGTTCTGCCTCAACTTTGGACTACCGTGCTGGTTTCTGGTCAGGGGGAGAGGGAACTCTCTCCCCCTGTCCAGTTTGGTGTAGTGGTTAAGTGCACGGACGCTAATCTGGGAGAGCCGGGTTTGATTCCCCACTCCTCCACTTGCACCTGGCTGGATGACCTTGGGCAAGCCATTGTTCTGATAAGAGCTGTCCTTCAAAAAGGGCAGTTTCTGTCAAGAGCTCTCTCAGCCCCACCTACCTCAAAGGGTGTCTGTTGTGGGGAGGGGAAGGGGAAGGAGTTTGTAAGCCGCTCTGAGACACCTTTGGGTAATGAAGGGTGGGATATAAATCCAATCTCCTCCTCCTCCTCCTCCTCCTCCTCCTCTTCTTCCTCCTCCTCCTCTTCTTCTTCTTCTTCTTCTTCTTCTTCTTCTTCTTCTTCTTCTTCTTCTTCTTCTTCTTCATAACAACAATTTACAAATGGGAAAGGAGGCAAGAGTGCTAGCCAAGGAAAGAGCATTTGCTGCCTTAAACTAGAAACCTGGTGGCAGTTCTCTGCCTTACAGGACCTGCAGAATTGCATAAGGCATTGCAGAGGCCTGATGTCATTTGGCAGAGAGTTCAACCAGGTCAGGGCCAGGACTGAGAAGGCCCTTGCCCTGGTCAAGGACAGCCGGACATCCCTAGAGCCAGGGATCACCAGCAGATTGTTGTCAGTAGAGTGCAAATCTTTCCCGGGGACATACCAGAGGAGACGGTTCCATATATACATTGGACCAAGACTACTCAAGGCCTTAAAGGTCAATATGATAACATTGAACCTGACTTGGTACTCCACTGGAATCCAGTGAAGTTGGTGCAACACAGGTCAAATATGTGCCATCTGTGATGTGCCACTGCGTTATGGATCAGCTGGAGTTTTCATGTCAGTCTAAAGGGCAGGCCAGCGTAGAACGAGTTACAGTAGTCTAGCCTGGAGGTCACCGTTGCATGGATTACCGTGGCTAGGTCAGGACGCAACAAGAAAGGAGCCAGTTGTCGAGCTTGGCAAAGTTGGAAAAAATGCCAGCCTGGTCATATGCATTGCATGGGCCTCCATCGATAAGGAGGCATCCAAAGTCATACCCAAGCTTTTGAGGGACAGCCCCAGTGTCAATGGGGCCCCGTCAAGAGCTGGAAGCCTGAACCCCAATCTTGAAGCCCCCTCCCCCCAGCCACAGAACCTCCATCTTTGTTGGGTTCAGTCTCAGCCTGCTCTTCTTTAGCCATCCCGCAATGGCCTACAAACCTTCAGCCAGATTTTCCGAGGTGGTAGCTGTCCGTTGGGCCAATAGCAGATACAGCTGGGTGTCATCAGTATATTTATGGCACCCAGGGGTCATTTTCTGTAGGAGCGCACAAGAGCAGAGCTCCGGCAGTAAAGAGCCCAGAGGGTGGGCACATGCAACAAGTTCCACCCCCTGCTCCCAGCAGCCCTCAGTAAGAGCAAGAAGCAGCCAGGTAAGTTGCAGAGCTGCCCCCCGGCCCAAAACAGTCCAGTGGCACCTTTAAGACCCAGTTTTATTCAGGTAGAAGCTTTCCCTCCTCTGCAAGGACCGATCTGCACGTCCATGGCCGGCTCGCCCGCTAGGTGAGCTAGGGGCTCACCTAGGGCGCGCTGGCGCTCAGGGGCACCAAACTGCACCCCGCCGCCCCCGCCCTAACCAGGCCCCCGCCCCTCTCACCCGCACTCTCTGCTGCGACTCAAGAGAGGGAAGCAGGGGAGGGAGGAAGCAAGGCAGCAAGGAGGCAGAGGGCGGGCGCCTCCCGCCCCCCCGCCACGCCGCTTGGAGAGCTGCACTCAACTCAGGGCGCCCCAACGGCGTGCCTCTCGAG
>NW_015164753.1:102201-123963 GCF_001447785.1 Gekko japonicus
TCCCCCCAGCCCCGCATTCGTGCGCGCACAGCCCAGCAGGGGGAGAAGGAGGCTGGGGGCGGGCGGAAGAGTCAGAGCTGAGCACCTGAGGCTGCCCAGGAACGTGCCGCTCGGCTCTCTGGGTCGCCCTTCGCCGGCGCCGGCGGCCTTCCTCCTCCGGGCGAAACAAGGCGGGCTGGAGGAGCAGCTGGGAGGCGCGGGGTCAGGTCCGGGTGAGGGCAGCCGCGGGGTGGCCTCCCGGGTGTCTCTCAGGCCCTCGGGGTCGGGGAAGGGGGCTGCGGAGGAGCACGTTCTCCTCGCCCTCCCTCCCTCTTCTCCCTGCGCCCGGGGAAGGCGAGGAAACGCTGTCCGGCCTCTTGAGCCAGAGTGTCCGCTGGAACGCGCGTCTTTGCGTGCCACCGCTCGCTCCAGGAAAGCGGGAGCTTCTGGGGCGGGCGGGCCTAGGAAAGGGCGCTTGCAGGGTTACTCGAGGGGAAACCCGCGGGGATCAGGGCTTGCCAATAGGGTTGCCAACCAATGTTCCCTCTAAGCTGTGGTCTTCGCAGTAGCTTGTGCGCAGCCTCCCCCCCTCAAACCCAGCTGTCCGGGGAGGAGAGGGGAGGGGACCCGCGACCGAACACCGCTGCCGCCCTCAGGCCCGCCCGAGCGCTTCCCTCCTCCCTCCAGCTCTGGGGAAGAAGCAGGGGGTGCAGTGGCTTGCGCGCAGCCTCCCCCCCAACCCAGCTACCCAGGCCCAGGGAGGGGACCTGCGCACGGTGGCGGACGGGAGGAGGCGGCAAAAGAGAGGTCTCCAGGCCCCACCGGGAGGTTGGCATCTGCACCCTGCCTAGGGCGCAGAAACACCTCGGGCCGGCCCTGTGCACGTCCCCCCCCCAATAGCTAGCAATCCAGAAGAGTCCAGTGGAGCCTGAGCAGTGGGTGTTGCCTTCTGACACACTTCCGGTGAGGTCAGGGGGTGTGGCATATGCAAATAAGTTATGCTAATGAGTTATGCTAATGAGCTCCTGCACCTCTTTTTCTACAAAATGACCCCTGATGGCACCCAAGCCCCAAACTCGCCACTAGTTGGGCAAGGGGGTGCATATAGATGTTAAATAAAAATGGGGAAAGGAATGTCGTCTGAGGAACCCCACACAACAAGGGTTGCCTACAGGACACATCCTCACCCAGCACCTCTCTCTGTCCCAGGGCTCTTCTTATATATATTTTAATCTCTTCACTGTTTTGGTGGCCCTTGTGAGGGCAGAAAGGTGGGAAACGGGTG
The DNA here is from genome assembly GCF_001447785.1 of Gekko japonicus. Taxonomy (NCBI): domain Eukaryota; kingdom Metazoa; phylum Chordata; class Lepidosauria; order Squamata; family Gekkonidae; genus Gekko; species Gekko japonicus. The sequence continues at coordinate 103,466 of NW_015164753.1, forward strand.
CTCCAAAACTCTTTTTAAGATTGAATACTCCAGAACTCTTTCCCCCTAGATGACTCCAAGGAAAGGAGCCAAGCTATGGGGTGACCAATCATGATGAAGAGTTACTAAGAATGAAATCATGGGTTGCAAATTGGGTGTCATGTGAGGCAAAGAATATCAGAAATTATACAGAAGACTTATGAAAACAAAATACATCATTGGCTCAACCAACTTTAGGGACTGTATAAAAACCTGCACTGCACTGGGCTTTTTACACCAGCAGCTCCTGATACAGAGACTCTTCCCTTGAGTTCTTTCCGTTGGATTACCAGGTAAGTATTGCTGAGATCGAATTTGACTTTATGGTATGCAAAGACGTGGAAACTGAGTTGGTGGTATGCAAAGACATGGGGATCGTTCTCGACTTTCTTTCAACAGTATTATTGTTGCCTGCTTGCTTGGTTGTTTTTAACTGTCGAGAACCTCCACATTCAAAGGTGTTAAGCCTCTGAATCCCACAGCCCGGAGGCAACATCAGGGGAAGGCCTCGTCCTCTATGCCCTGTTGTTGGCTGTCCAGAGGAACTGGTTGGCCACTGTGAGAGAGAGGATGTTGCATTAAGTGGACCACTGGTCTGATGCAGCAGGGCTCTTCTTACTTTCTTATGTTCTTAACTGGGCTTACTAAATCCTCAGCATCAATTTGATTGAGAATGTAGAACCAGAAGAAAAGCTAAGCATTTTTTTTTCATACTACGCTTCTGCATTTCAGATGCAGAAATGCCCTACTTTGTTCTGTGAAGTGGCTGAAGGGACATGGAATATCCATGAGCGTTGCAACTGCTCTGGGGGAAGGTCTGGTAACAGACTACAGATGTTGCGTGACCTAAGCCTAGAAGAGGTTGGCAAACCCCCCAGGGTTCCCAAGCACTTACCGCGATCCAGCGGGGGAAACATGCTCCCTGGCCAGACCATTCCTCCCTGTAACGCAGCATGCCATCGCCAGGAAGTGACGCTGGGTGACACTCTAGCAATGGGGCTGAAATCTCGATGGTACCATCGAGTTTCCAGCCCCATTGCCAGAGCATCGCCCGGAGTCACTTCCTGGCGACGGCATACTGTGGCGTATCTGTTGTCCCCGCAGGAATGGTCCTGCGAAGACAACTATGTCCCCCATCAAATCACGGTAAGTACTTGGGAAGCCTGCCCCCCAATATCTATGAACAGCAAACATTGCACTCTTTTGGTTGGAAAGTAAGCAGGGATAAAAGACAGTTGCTTCAGGTAGCTTAAAATAGTTTAAGTGGGTGGGCTGGATGTGCCAGCCCCACCCCCAGTAAGAACAAAAGACAACAACGCATCTTTTAAACATTTTTTGAATTGTTGATGCATGTTAAGAACTTATATCGTAGCTCGCATACTGATGTTTTTACTTGAACTGCAGTGAGAGGTACCAGTATACACACCTTTCCACTTCCATGCTCAACAAGCAACTAAGGGCTTAGTTTCTGCAGCTCCATTCCAAGGACATTTCCATCCCATCCAATCAGGACCAGGCCTTCATCCAAGGATTTTTCAGAGTGCTTGTTAATTTATTCCTGCTATATTAAGCTCCCCACACTATTCCGGCCACCCTTGGTTTTAGCCTAAACCAGGGGTCTCCAGCGTTTTTGACCCTGTGGACACATTGACCCTGTAGACATGGGGTGGTGGGCACAATCACAAAATGGCTGCCAGAGGTGGTGCAGCTGATCACAAAATGTCAGGGAGCAGGGCTATGTGTATCTTTAGTAGTGCCTCTTCCACATTTCAGGCAGAAGCTCTGTTTAGCAGGAAGCCCTTTAATCTGCACAGCCAATCAGAAGCCTTGGTGGGCAAAAGCCCCAGTAGCCCCGCCAACTTTCTTGAAGCAGTAGGAAGACAGCAGGATCAGCTGGTGCTATGTTTTCCATGGACACCATGTTGGGTACTCATGGCTTAACCAGTCTTTAACTGAAACCTGTTTAATATTCTCCTCTGGCAAGTAAAGTGTAGACAGACAGACAAAGAGACAGACAGACATGGTTGGACACTGAGAAAGGTCTCAGCAGATGTTATGGTTTCCATGGGCACCACCAGCTTTAAGCCTGGGCCTGCTTCATCCTTTTCCCCGGAAGTAAATTGAAGTGTAGCCAGACAGACAGGAAGACAGGCAGAGACAGACAGACAAATTAAGATGGGTGGCTGTGATCGTTTTTTTCTTCTTCTGTAGCAGTAGAAAATAGCAAGAATCTAGAGGCACCTTGAAGATTTACACAATTTGTGGTAGGGTATGAGCTTCCATGACTCACTGCTCACTTCTTCAGATTTTTCAGAGGAAGAAAGCAATGACTTCCGAAAGCTTCTACCCTCCCACAATTTTTGTTAGTCTTCAAGGTGTTACTGCACTCTTGCTGTTTTCTACTGAGACAGACAGACAGATAGAGATAGAAAGATTGCAGCCAGTGGAACATGAGTTACTCACCCTCGAAAAAAAAACCACTTTGCAATTCCTGTTTTGTTGACCTTGATTTTGTTCATCAACTCTTGTCTACCACCCTGCTTTGTTCCTTCAGGTCCACCCACCAGCCGAAGAAAGATGTCTTGTCAGTGGAACCAGTGCTCCTCAAGCTGTCCTCCCATGACCGTGTCCATCCAATCGCCACTTTTCATGGTGAAGGTTCCAGGGCCATCCATGTACTGCTCTGACCTCCCCCTGTGCATTGAGCAGTGCAACCCTTGTGCTCCATACTGCCCGCCCATCGGCAACGTATGCAACCCTTGTGCTCCATACTGCCCCCCCACCAGCAATGTATGCTACACTTCCTTCCCCAAGGGAGCAACCAAGTGTTTTCCGAAGCCACTGTCCAGATTCCAGAGTGATTGCTACTCTTGCCAGTAATGCTGAGCCCCGGAGCTGAAATCCACCGAAGGGTCAAGACCCCCGAGCTGAAATCCACCGAAGGGTCAAGAGCCAAGCTTCAGAAATCAAGTTCAATTCTGGCCATGCTTGTCTACCATGTCCTACTTTGTCAGGGTGCTTCTGTGTGCTTGTCTGTATAACCACAGAGCTTTCCGTTTTTTTTCCTCTTTGCTTGAAGCTTCTACTTAGCACGCTTTGAATTATGAAATGACGCAATTATGTAATTATGCTTTCTCTCGAAGAAAAAAAAATTAAATACTCTCTTCATCATAGCCACAGTTTCCTGTTTCTGTCATCTCCTGTTATTTATTGCCTTCCTAGATAGAGACTCACCTGGAAAACGAGGGCATAATGCAGTTTACCGCTCAGCAGTGGAATCTCTCTGACTGCCTAAAATTCCCCTTTGCTGGTCACATACCGTTTCCATTATTAGCTGTAGCTTCCCTTAGCATGGGAATGGTGGGATGGCAGGGAGCTCCTGATTTCTGCAAGAGTGCTGGATTTCCACATATTCCACACTGGGAGTTCTGGGTTGGGTAGTCTGCTAGTCAGAGGAAGGGATATCAATTTCTCTTCCCCTGGAGAAAATGACTGCTTTGGAGGATAGATTCTATGGCATTATGACCTGTGGGGGGACCTCTCCTCCCCAAACTTTCCCAACCTAAAACTGGCAACCCTAGTGAGAGTTCTTCTTCTCCTTCTCCTTCTCCTTCTCCTTCTCCTTCTCCTTCTCCTTCTCCTTCTCCTTCTCCTTCTCCTTCTCCTTCTCCTCCTCCTTCTCCCTCTCCCTCTCCTTCTCCTCCTCCTCCTCCTCCTCCTTCTCCTCCTTCTCCTTCTTCCTCTTCTTTGAGTTCTGGTGCTGTGAGAGAGCCAGGTGGAAAGCCCCACATAACCATAATGCTCTCTGAGCTAGTTACACTTGGCCTGCCTAACCTTCCTCACAAAGGTTCGTGTGATAATGAAACGGGGAAGAGACAGCCATGTATGTACATCAATAAGCAACTAAGATGACAGGTGGGGGGGAAATGTGTTCGACTTCGAGAAACCAGTAAAGCAGCTTTTCTCCAGCACTGCATACACAGATGGCAGTAGGCTTTTATATTCCCAATTATGGTGGGAGATCTCCAATACCCCGATGCTGCCGTCCGCACAATGACATCACTTCCAGGTGACGTTGGAAGTTGTGTCATCACATTAGGGATGACAATCACACATCCCCATCTATAAGTTGCTGCCTCTCCCATCTCCCACCAGTTCCCAGGCCATGCCTGGAATCTCTAGTTGGCAGTCAAGGGCTAATTAGAGAATGTGTAGACAATTGCAAAGGACAAGGGGGGTGTCTATCCATGACCCCAGATAGTCTGCTCCCCATTTCCCAGCTTTCTCGTGCAGTCTGCAGAAGAAGGCTCAGTACAACTGACCGTCGGGGATGCTCAGCTGTTTTTGAAGCTTTCTGCTGGAACAGAAAGCAGAGGTTTAAAGGGACTTAGAATCCCTTGAAATCCCTGTTTTCTGTTCTGGCCAGGAACTGGCACAACACCCACAAACTGCCATATAATTTCATGGAAGTCCTTGATTATTCCTGAATATTGAACAGGGCAGAACTCACCTTGAATTTTCTTCATGATTCGGTTTATGCCCACCCATAATGGTCACTGAATTGTCTAATAGCGTGCCTCCTAAAAAGAACTAGTGAATACGTTTTTTTTAAAAAAAAGACAGCTATTTTATCTGCAACATCAACAGAGTATCGATCTCCTTAACATGGTATATCTGAACTTCAGTATGTTTCTGCCTTTCCACCAAAGAAGATGTAACCTGGGATTGAGCTGGTTCCTATTATAAGTAGAATTTGTGTCACCCGGAGACAAAGGTGCTTTCTGTACTGACAGCTTGCTCTGGAGAATCCGAGGAGCCTTAATGGTTGACTTTGCAGTCACACACATTCCCCCTGCAATAGTTCCCCCCCGCCTCCAGTTAATTTATTTGAGTATACTTTATGCATTCCGCATCTACAAGCAAAACCCACATTGTCTGAGCTAACAGGCTGCGCTGTCTAAGATGAAGAGAAAGGCAAATATCTTTCAACACTTTTAACTGTAAACCCAACCCCTCCCCTTTGAGATGAACTCACTAGGTGGTGGTCTTAGGGTAAGAATACTTACCAGGGCTGGCTACCAGCTTTTGAGAAAGAGATTATCAGTACAGCCCCCTCAAACTAAACACCGCAACAACCTTATAAGGAAGGCCACTACCTTTTCCTATTTCGGATGAGAGGATGGATAGCTTTTTTTAAAGGTCCTTGAAGAAATCTAAAGTCAGCAGGGGTCATTTCCTGCAGGAGCACAGAGGAGCGGAGTTCCGGCAGTAAAGAGCCCAGGGGGCGGGCACATGCAATAAGCCCCACTCCCTGCTCCCAGCAGCCCTCAGTCAGAGCAAGAAGCAGCCAGGTAAGTTGCAGGGCTCCCCCCAGCCCCCCAGTCCAAAACAGTCCAGTGGCACCTTTAAGGCCAAGTTTTATTCAGGTACAAGCTCTCCCTCCTCTGTGAGGACAGATCTGCACGCCCCTCCCCCAATAGCTTGCAATCCAACACAGTCCAGTGGAGCCTGAGCGGTGGGTGTTGCCTTCTGACACACTTCCGGTGACGTCAGGGTGTGTGGCATATGCAAATAAGTTATGCTAATGAGTTATGCTAATGAACTCCTGCACCTCTTTTTTCTAGGAAATGACCCCTGAAAGTCAGTATGAGATGTGACTTCAAAACATCCCTCTTAGGTGGGACTCATTTGCACGCTTGCAGAAAGAAGTCATTCAAATGACATCTTGGGGGTGTATCGACAGAGTCACAGCATCCAGATCACAAGATGTCATAGTCCCAATGTACACCACATTGGTCAGGCTCCACTAGGAGTACTGTGAGCAGTTCTGGAGGCCTCATTTTTAAAAGCGTGTGGACCAAATTCAGTGTGTGCAAAAAAGAGAGACTAGGACAACTGTGGGCCCGAAGACCAAGCCCTGCGAGGAAAGGCTGAGGGATAAGGGAATGTTCTTGCTGGAAAAGAGGAGGTTGAAGGGAGACATGATTACTGTCTTCAAGTATTTAAAAGGCTGGGTAGGGAGCTGTTTCTCTTGGCAGCAGAGGGCAGGACTCGCAATAATGGGTACGCATTATGGATAGAAGGATAACAGCTTGATATTAGGAAAAATATTATAGCAAGAGTAGTTCAGCAGTGGAATCTGCTGCCTAGGGAGGTGGTGAGCTCCACCACACTGGCACTTTTCAAGCAGCGGCTGGATGGATACTTGTGAGGGATGCTTTAGGATGATCCTGCATTGAGCAGGGGGTGGACTAGATGGCCTTTTTGGATCCTTCCTACTCAACCTTTCTACAATTCTATACAGGATGAATTATTTCAAGAAGCTGAAGTGCAGGACAAGGAACATTCTTTCAGAGAATTTCTTGCAACTAAGTTATGAGACATCGGTGAATATTAATGAAATTTTTGATACCTATTTGTTGAAATGACAGACCAAGGGTCGCTGCATGTAAGGCTTTCGTCCACTTTCGGAAGAAGAATAGTATCGAAACGATAGAACATTCCGGAGACCATCGTCACACCATTTTCAACTGCCTTGTGCATTTATATGATTTTTTGGTACACATTTTTGTATAAATTTTGTGATTGTTATTGAAATATTTTCTAGCGCAGTTACCTCACAGTTTCTTCTTTTTGCGGTCTACAAATAACATCCACCAAGGGATGACTATCAACAATTCACAAATATATATGAACCAAACTATATATTTCATTCAGTTTTCATTCATTCAGCCAGTTTGGTGTAGTGGTTAAGTGTGTGGACTCTAATCTGGGGGAACCGGGTTTAATCCCCCATTCCTCCACTTGCAGCTGCTAGATGACCTTGGGCAAGCCATCATTCTGTCAGGGCTGTTATCTCAAGGACAGTTCTGAAAAGAGCCCTCTCAGACCCACCTGCCTCACAGGGTGTCTGTTGTGGGGAAAAGAAGGGAAAGGAATTTGTAAGCCACTCTGAGACTCTGAGTGAGGGGAGGGGTATAAATCCAATCTCCTCATATCACCTCCTCTCCTGTTAAAGTACAAAGATGGGTTAGAGGTGCTCCCTGGGGCAAGCTAATGAATTTCCTCAAAAAACAATAAGTTGATGGGTTTTTTAGAGGGGGACAGTTACTTAGGAGAAGCTTGATGGGTTTTCCTGAGTTGGACTATAGGTGTAAATGGTGCTTGATGACCCTGAAAGTCCAGGAGAGGAAAAGGTACCAGGTTGCTTAATTAGGGTAAATGGGTGAGGGGAAGGGAGCCTGGGTGTTGACAAAATTAGTCCAAGGTGATGCAGTAGGTTCTTGGGAGGCCCGTTGTCCTAAATTATGTATCTCTCTCGGGTGGGGAGGAGGTCATTAGCGAGCCAGCCCCTCTTACTCACTTTTATAAACCACATGTCCTGGTTTGTCACTAGCTGGCATCCATTGTGTCATTTTGGGCCAGGCACTGTATTGCACTTATGAAATTTATGATGATATTGTACAAAGGACGTTCATGGTTTTTCTAGCTATGAAGTGCCCCTCAGTGAGGGGAAGGGGATGACTGCTAACAGAGGGACCCCACAGGCTAAAGGTCAAGTACTGCAACCCCAGGAAAATATTCCAGAAGGATACCATGACCAATCATATCAAAAGTCTCGGAGAGGTCCAAGAGAATCAACAACATAGCACTGCCTCTGTCCATCTCCATCTCCATTGCTTTAGCAAAAGAAGCATTTATTGAAAAGCAATGGCAGATCAGGAACAACAGGATTGTTAAGAATGAAACTTACTACTGGGGTGCAATATAATAAACAAACTCAAAGATGACCACATCCAATGGGGCGACTTCCCGCATGCGGGAAAACCAGGTACTTTGCCGCCCAGACATCCCTGGGAACAAAACGGTCCATAGCATAAACATACTACAGTTCTCATGCCTACTAATTAAAGCAGTTCCACACTCCGTCAAACCTCCAGCCCTGACCTTGGCGTTATCTAGTTACAAAACAGACCGAGCTAACATAAAAAGGAATGCACCTAACGAGCTCAGTCAAAGCAATAGGGATATGTAATCTGAAGCCTGGCAGCAGGAGAGGGGAGGAAGGGGGGAACTCCAGTCGGAGTCAGTAGGGTCACACAGAAGTCCATGGCAGCTCGCTGACAAAGGGGAACCCCAAGGTTGTTTCAGTCCCATAACTGGGTCTAGAACCAGACTGGAGAGGATCTAAACAATTTGCCTTATCCAGGAAAGCTTGAAGTTGTCCAGACACCACACTCTATTTATTTATTTATTTATTAAATTTCTACCCCGCCCTCCCGCCGAAGCGGCTCAGGGCGGCTTACAAACAATTTAAAACCATCATACAGTTTAAAACCAGCAAATACAACATATAAAATGCACTTCATACAATTTCAATAAATACAATAAGACACAGGGCGATTTCTCCCTCGAGCTGCCTCGCAGCACAGCCGCCGTTTGCCCCGACACAAACATGTCAATTTCACACCCGAAGCTGCGGGGCTGCATTTTGACTCGCGGCTTCGCCCGATTTCCTCCGCAGTTTCGAGATCCTGGTTTTTGAGGATCATGAAACTGCGGAGGAAATCAGGCGAAGCTGCGGGTCAAATGCAGCCCCGCAGCCTCGGGTGTGAAATTGACATGTTTGTGTTGGGGCGCTCTAGTGAGAAATCACCCTAAGTAAATAAATATAGCGGCATCCTACAATAAAGTGCAAGTGTGGGCCCACCGGAGCAGTCAGTTTTTATTGGAACGCTTGGCGAAACAGCTCCATTTTTATGGCTCTACGGAACTGCTGGGGGTCCTTTATATCACCTTCTCCTGGAATGGAATGTTTGAGACTGGTTGATAGATATTTTGATTTCATCAGTCCAGAGGTGGACGTCAAACAGCCTGTTTCAAGACTGGGGTGACAAGACCTTCTCTCAAGGAGGCATTAAACACCTCTTGGACCCAATCCACTACCCCCCCCCTGGCAGATTTAAGTAGTCAGAGTGGGCAAGGGTCATACAAGCAGATGGTAGCCTCCTAACCTCACGAATGATCTCCATATCCAAACCTTGCTTCAGAAAGTAGTCCTCTCCATTCCAGTGAGTGTTAATGTAGAGTGCAAACCTCAAAATATTGTGCATTCAATGAATGCACTCGTCAACCGGTGGAGAAGAAACAGCTTTGATAATGTTTAACAGCTGGGATGGAGGGTTAGAAACAGTTCTTACCTTATTTTCATATGTGACGAAGCAGAGACATTTAAGACGTTTGAATGCCACAGCCTGCATAGGCACACCATATTTTCTGACTTGGAGTGTAAGATCCATAAGAGCAGACGTGTTCGATCCGTCCAATGGTCCATCCACTGCAACACTCTGTGTCACACAGTGGTCAAAACCCAGGTGCCATCAGGAGGCCCCCCCAGTGGGGCCAGAACTCCAAAAGCCCTCCCACTCTTGACCCTAAACACCAAGAATACAGAGCATCACTGCCCCAGACAGAGTGTTCCATTGATACCTAGTGGCTAATAGCCACTCATAGAACTCTACTCCATATGTTTCACCAATCCCCTCTTGAAGCTGTCTATGCTTGTAGTCACCGCCACTTCCTGTGGCAGTGAATTCCAACGTGTTAATTACTCTTTGCGTCTTACAGCATTCACTTTAACAGAGAATTGGATTGATGGAGGAAAACACCATCAGTGGCTACGAGGGTTGATGAAGAAAGGAATTTTCCTATATAGAGGCTGTAAGCCGCTTAACACCACGCAAAGGTGGTAACACTGGAAAAACCTTGACCTCTCCCCTATACCGAAATTGGTCCCTCTTTCACAATTGTTAGGCAAAGAGCATCCCGTACTTGAAAAGAATTAGAACATGAGTTCCCAGGTAAAAAAAGAGGCCTTTGTGTCTATTATATATATGGCAAGTTTCCAAAGGAAGGAAGGAGGGTAGGGAGAGAGCTGCTTATCGACTTTAAATTTCTTTGAGGACCTTTAAACAAAACTCTCCAACCTGTCATCTGAAAAAGGAAAGCAAGTGACATTCCTTATAAGGTTGTTGGAGTATTTAGTACAAGTACGCCAACCAATATGATTGAAAAAGGAAGGGGTGGCATCAATGTTCCCTATAAACTGTGGAGTCTTGTGAGCAAAAATTCTATTATGTGAGCTACTGCCATTACAGTTGTGAGTGAGTGACATGGCTACTGCATAAATTAGTTTGGTCTGGAACCATCATTCTTGAGCTAAGAAAAAAATGTGTGAGCCGGGGGCTAAGAAGCTGTGAGCTAGCTCACACTAACTTAGCTTAGAGGGAACACTGGGTGGCACCAAAAGTAAAGGAGGGGGGCCAGCTCTGGTAACCTCTTTCTCAAAAGCTGGTACCTACCCTCATAAGTATTCCTAGCCTAAGACCACCTAGTTTGGTGTAGTGGTTAAAAGCGCAGACTCTAATCTGGGAGAACCAGGTTTGATTCCCCACTCCTCTACATGCACCTGATTGATCATGGAACATTTCTCTGGGTTTAGCGTACTTGACCTTTAGCCTGTGGGTTTCTTCTGTTTTGCCCACAAAACAATAACTTGATGGGGGGGTTTTGGAAGGGGACAATGATTTGGGAGAAGCTTGATGGGTTTTCCTGAGTTGGACTATAGGTGTAAATGGTGCTTGATGACCCTGTAAGTCCCGGAGAGGAAAAGCCACCAGGTATGGTGAATAGAATTAAATATTAAGGTAAATGGGTGAGGGGAACTGAGGCTCAGCATTGTCAAGTTTAAATGAAGGTGAGGCATAGGTTCTTGGGAGGCCCGTTGTCCTAAATTATGTGTCTATCTCGGGTGGGGAGGAGGTCATTAGCTAGCCAGCCCCTCTTACTCACACTTATAAACCACATGTCCTGGCTTGTCACTAGCTGGCATCCATTGTGTCATTTTGGACCAGGCACTGTATTGCACTTATGACATTTGTGATGATATTGTACGAAGGGCATTTATGGTTTTTCTAGCTATGAAGAGTTCCCCTCAGCGAGGGGAAGGGAATGACTGCTAACACAAGGTTGGTGAATAAAGGGAATGTTCCTATATAGAGGCTGTAAATCTCTTAACATCACATATAGGTGGCAACTTGGGAACGGCCTTGCCCTCTCAGCTGTACCGAAATAGATCTCCCTGTCAGTGGCTACTAGGGCTGATGAGAAATAGGAATTTTCCTATATAGAGACTGTAAGCCTCTTAACACCATGTATAGGTGGCAACACTGGAAAGCCCTTGACCTCTCCCCTATAATGAAATTGGTCCCTCTGTCAGAACTGTCAGGGAAAGAATTGTTAGGCAAAGAGCATCCCATACTTGAAAAAAATTAGAACATGAGTTCCCAGGTAAAAAAAGAGTCCTTTGAGTCTATTATATACATGTTAAGTTTATGGAGGACGGCGGAAGACAGGAGGGCCTGGTCTGATGTGGTACATGGGGTCGCGAAGAGTCGGACTCAACTGTAGAATTGAACAACAGCAACAAAAAGTTTCCAAAGGAAGGAAAGAGGGTAGGAAGAGAACTACTTATCAACTTTAAAATTTCTTTGAGGACTGTTAAACAAAACTCTCCAGCCTGTCATCTGAAATAAGAAAAGCAAGTGGCCTTCCGTATAAGGTTATTGCAGTGTTTAGTACAAGTATGCCAACCAATATGGTTGAAAAAGGAAGAGGCGGCACCAAAAGTAAAGGAGGGGGGCAGCTCTGGTAATCTCTCAAAAGTTGGTACCTGCCCTAGTAAGTATTCCTACCCTAAGACCACCTAGGTCGGTGTCATGGTTGAAAGTGCAGACTCTAATCTGGGAAGACCTGGTTTGATTCCCCACTCCTCCACATGCAGCTGCTGGTGTGACCTTGGGTCAGTCATAAGTTCATTCAAAACTGTTATCTCAAGGGTGGTTTTCAAGAGAGCTCTCTCAGCCCCACCTACCTCACAGGGTGTCTGTTGTGGGGAGAGGAAGGGAAAGTGATTTTAAGATGCTCTGAGGCTCCTTTGGGTAGTGAAGGGTGAGGTACAAATAAATTCTCTTTTTCTTCTTCTACTGAGTCCATCTCAAAGGGGAAATTAGGTTCAGAGACTTCCTAAACATTCTAGTCTGGTTCTAGGACTAGTTATGGGACTGTAACAACCTTAGGGCTCCCCCAGTAGGTTACCCAGACCAGGATATGGACAGAGGGACTCCAATTATATCGATTCTCCTCAACCTCTCAGAGACTTACCATTGATCATGGTATCCTTCTGGAACATTTTTTCTGTGGTTGGATTACTTGACCTGTAGCCTGTGAGGTCCCTCTGTTAGCAGTCAGACCCCTCCTCTTTTTATAGCTAAAAACCATAAACATCCTTTGTATTATATCATTTCAAATGTCATAAGCACAATACAATGCCCAGCTAAAAATGACACAGTGGATGCCAGTTAGTGACAAGTGTGGACGTGTAGTTTAAAAGTTTGAGTAAGAGTGGCTGGCTAGCTAATGACCTCCTCCCCACCCTAGAGAGACACATAATATAGTAAAACGGGCCTCCCACGAACCTATTGCCTCACCTTGAACTAAACTTGTTAATGCTTAGCCTCATTTCCCCTCAGCCATTTTCACTAATTAAGCAACATTGTAGCTTTTCTGACCTAGTGCTTACAGGGACAAGCACCATTTACACCTATAGCCCCACTCAGGTAAGGGTCAAATAGGTCAGCGTGCCCCAGGAGCATTTTGTGCTATCAGTTAGGGCATCCTGCTCCAGAGCAGTGTGTGTGTTCTTTGACCTGTATATCACACCCCAAATCCATTTGGGCCTTCTCTTCTCTCTTTGAAACACTGGTCATTTTGTTGCTGCTTCTGTGGACCTTCTTTCTTTGAGACTGGTAATTATGGCCTCCCTGAAATTGCTTTCTCGCCTCTCCTCCCTGATTCCCTCTTAGTTAGCCTTGTGTGTTTTGCCCTTTTATTTCTCTATTAATAAATACACCGTGTCTGGCGGAACATATGCCTGATTTATTTCAAGAGTTCTCTTTAGGGAAAAATCCCGATAAACATTGGTGGAGAATCCAAGTTACCCTCTCTCACTTTGACTCCTTTTGCACTGATTTCCCCTAATTGATCAGGAGACTGCCAATTTGGGTAACGCCTCAGGGTTCCAACTTATCTCCTATGCTCCACAACATATGCATGGAACTTCTGGGTGAGGTTTGGGACCAACACACCTGAGGGGCCTACTACTTGCAAACATATCAGTCATCTTCGGAGGCCTGCTTTTTGTGCCTTTGACTTCTGAGGTTAGGTGGCAGGCAACCCGGAGAGGGTCTTCTCAGTCATGGCACTAAAGCTCAGGAACTCTCTCCCCAGGAACATGTGTCTGTCCCCTTCTGGGCCATCCTATTGTTTTGGTTGGAATTAATGTTTTTAAAACATGGTTTTATTATGGACATGACAGAGGTTTATAAAATCATGCAGAGAGTGCAGAGAGGTAACAAAGAGATTTTTTTCCCTTCCTCTCCCAAAATATTAAAACTGAAGGGCATTCAATGAAGCTGATGGTCAGTAGGTTCAGGGTGGACAAAAGGAAATACTACTTTACACAGAAAGTGTTTAAACTGTGGAATTTGCTGCTGAAGGATACAGGGATGGCCAGAGGAATGAACAGCTGTAAAAGGGGAATAGATAGATTCATGGAGGATCAGTCGATCAGTGGTTACTAGCTGTGGTAACTCCTTTGAAACCCAGAGCCAGGACGCATCATCAGGGAAATACATCAGCCTCTATGCCCTGTTTTTGGCCTTTGGGAGGAACTGGTTGCCCCCTGTTTGAGGCAGGAGGGTGGACTATTGGTCTGATCCAGCAGGGCTCTTCTTCTGTGTATTTCAATCTCTTCACTGCCTTGGTGGCCATTGTGAGGGCCGAAACGTGGGATACAATTTTTGTAAAATAAACGTATTAAAATAATTCTTCTTCAAAGTTCAGTTCCAGCAAGATTTGGGGAAACATTTTAAGAGTGGATACTCCAAAACACTTTCCCCATAGACTACGCCAAGGAACGGAGCCACACTGTGGGGTGAGCAGCCATGATGAAGAGTTACTAAGAGTGCAATCACAGGCTACACATTTGTTGACATTTGAGTTAAAAAGAATTCAGAAATTATACAGAAGACTCATGAAATCAAAACACATCATAGGTTCAACCAACTTAAGGGACTGTATAAAAACCTGCACCCCACTGAGCCTCCTACACTAGCAGCTCCTGGTACAGAGACTCTTCCCTTGAGTTCTTTCCATTGGAGAACCAGGTAAGGTTTGCGGAGATAGAAAACTTGGAAAATGTTCTTGACTACCTTTCCACAGTATTATTGATGCTTTTTGTTTGTTTGTAACTGAAGGGAACCACCACATTCAAAGGCATTAAGCCTCTGAATCCCAGAGCCAGGAGGCAACTTTAGGGGAAGGCCTCTGTCTCTATAACCTGTTTGTTGGCCGTCCAGAGGAACTAGTTGAGGTCACTCTGTGAGACTGGATGCTGGACTAGATGGACCCTCACTGGTCTGATCCAGCAGGGCTCTTCTGCTGTTCTTATCAAGGTAGGGTTGCCAAGTCCATGTTTGCTCCCAGAGGGGGACATGGGGGGCGTTCCCAGAGGGGGTGGGGCATCCCAACATGATGACATCATGTTGGGGATGTCTGCCCCACTGCCCAATGGTTGGGCTAGGGCTGCCAAGTCCCCCAGGGGGCGGAAATCTCCCCACCCCAGAGACCCGTTTCCCGAAGCCAGGGAATTGGGCCCCTGGGGGAACCCCGCCCCAGTGTGAACATCACAGGGAAGTGACATTATGATGCCGGGCATGCTGGGGGTGGGGTCACAGCCATACAAGGGAAAACTCTCTTCCCTTGTATGGTCGTGGCCCCGCCCCCAGCGTGCCCGGCGTCATGACGTCACTTCCATGTGACGTGCATGCCGCACGCGCCGGGATCCGCACGGGAGTCCCCCGCCAGCAAGGTAAGTGCCACTTGGCAACCCTAGGTTGGGCGGGGAAACGCCAACTCCCTTCACTTAAAGGGAGCCCCTTTAAATGCAAGGAAAAGAGAGAGGGGTGGCTGTGAGTGTTGGGGCTTGGGGGCAGGGCTTCCCCTGTCAGCCAGCTGGCCGGCGGCAGGTAGAACCCCCCAAAAAGCGGGGGGGGGGCTGCCAAACCGGGGGGGTTTGGCAACCCTATATCAGGGGAAGGCCTCAGTCTCTCTGCCCTGTTGCTGGCCCTCCAGAGGAACTGCTTGAGGCCACTGTGTAAGACAGGATGCTGGACTAGATGGACCCTCACTGGTCTGACCCAGCAGGGCTCTTCTTAGGTTCTTCTCAGGGGAAGGCCTCGGCCTCCCTGCCCTGTTGTGGGACCTCCAGAGGAACTACTTGACCACTGACTGAGACAGGATGCTGGACTAGATGGACCCCCATTGGTCTGATGCAGCGGGCCTCTTCTTATGTTCTGGCGTTCTTAACTTGGCTTAACCAGAAGAAAAGCTGAGCAAATTTTGGTACTACTCTTATGCATTTCAAATGTAGTTTGCAGTGCCTCACTGTGTTCTGTGAAGTGGCTGAAGTGATATGGAATATCCATTAGCATTCCAACTGCTCAGTGGGCAGGTTTGATAACAGAATACAGATTATCAGTGACATAAGGCTAAAAGAGGTTGGCACCCCCCCCCCAAATATCTATGAACAGGAAAAATCACATTCTTTTGGTTGGAAAGTAATCAGGGATAAAAGACAGTTGCTCCAGGTACCTTAAAAGAGTTTAAGTGGGTGGGCTGGATTGTGCCAGCCCCAGCCCCAATAAGAACAAAAGAAAACAAAGCATTTGGGGAAAACTACTTTTTTGAATGGCTGATCCATGTTAAGAAGATATAATTTAGTTCACATGTTGATGCTTTTAGGTCCCGTTCACACGCGGCGATTTGGTCCGGGAGCGGGACAGTTCGGGGCCGGATCAAACCGGCGCGATCACACCACAACATCTGGGAAGGGTCTTGCTTCCGTGGCCGAACTGTCCCATTCCCAGGAAATGCCGCCGCAAACTAAACCACCTATCTAGGTGGTTTAAAGGGAAGCGGCGTTTCAACCGGGGCATTTGATCGCTGGCGCTTCCTTGCGCCAGCTCAACCCCGGCCCGGATCCGAACTACGCATGCCCGGACATGCGCAGTTCGGCTGGCTCCCGTTCGGGCCGTGTTTTCTCCCCGGCGTTTGATCGCGCCGGGGAGAAAAGGCGCCGCGGCCAGGGGATCCGTGGGATCCCACCGCGGCGCCTCAACATTGGCGCGGCTTTTAAAAACCGCGCCTTAAGAGGCTTTTCCCCTGCCATGTGGCAGGGGCCTTATTTGAACTACAGCAGGCCCATAGCTAACGTGGGGCCCACGGGGCCCAGGTCCCTAATGTTTCTTCCAGGACCCCCAAACTGAGGCTTGGCTTCTCCTCCCCCTGAGCTCCACAATAGCTACATGCTTGTCAGTGAAACGGGGGATGCATGGGATCGCAGGGAAGTCATGGTGCGAGACAAGGCAAAGGATTCCAGCAGTGCACTCCACAGCTCTGAAGTACACTGGTTTGCAGTTAGTCGATCAGCCCCATCTGAACCAGCACAGTTTGGGACAGGGAGGAAAGAATGCACATAGCTCCATACAGACATATAATAGCTGGCCCCCTGAGCAAAATATTGCCCCCCCAGCAAAAAGTTGCTAGCTATGGGGCTGAACTGCAGTGAGAGGTACTAGTATACACACCTCTCCACTTTCATGTTCCCCAAACAGCTAAGGACTTAGTTTCTGCAGCTCCATTCCAAGGACATTTCCATCCCATCCAATCAGGACCAGGCTTTCATCCAAAGATGTTTCAGAGTGCTTCTTAATTTACTCCCACTATATTAAGCTAACCACCCTCTTCCTGCCTAGCTATAGCCCCGGTCACACGGGCCGGAAAATGCGGGGGGGGGGGAAGTGTGGCTGTTTGCCCCGGAGCAAACTAACGCATGGCCGCTGGATCACACGTCCCGCTGATGTCCCGTGGTTCAGGGGGAGGTGATGATCACACAACAATCCTGTGTCATGGCAAAGAAGCGGTGCAGCGCTATCACAGCAGCAATGGCTAGGCACTGCTGCCGTGGCAAACGGGGTTGTTGTTTTTAAAACCGAAGTGTGCGCATGTGCCATTGGGTGCTTGTGTGCATCCTGTGGAGACTTTGCGATGGGACATGGGTGGGCGCCGGATGCCACGAACTACCACCGGAAACACGATCAGATGCCCTCCGTTGCCCTGCAGTTTCCGGAAACTAGTACCTCGGAGGTACTAGTTTTTAATGCCGCATCTTTGGCAGGAAGCCTCGGGTTAGCCACAGGAGCTCTACGCTTCCCAGATGTTGCAGTGTGATCATGCCTGGAAAATCCGCCTATCTTCCGTCTCTGTAGCATGGCTAATGCTCCATGTGACCGCAGCCTATATTAAGCTAACCACCCTTAGTTTCAGCCTGGCCCAGGAGTCTCCAACCTTTCTGACCCTGTGGACATGTTGGGAACTCTAACACGGGGTGGTGAGCACAGTCACAAAATGGCTGCCAGAAGCAGTGGAGACAATCACAAAATGTCAGGGAGTGGATCTATATGTAACTTTATAGACCCCTTCATGTAACTTTATTGAACCTCTTCCACATTTTAGGCAGAAGCTCTGTTGAGCAGGATTCCCTTTAATCGACACAGCCAGGCAGAAGCCTTGGTGGGCAAAAGCCTCGGTAGCCCCACCCACTTTCTCAAAGCAAATAGGCAGACACCAGAAAAGGTGTCAGCAGGTGTTATGGTTTCCATGGACACCATATTGGGTACCCATGGCCTAGCCGGTCTTAAGTCCTGGCCTCTTTAATCCTTTTCCCTGTAAAGTAAAATGAAGTGTAGATAGATAGATAAACAGGTAGGTAGGTAGGTAGATAAACAGGTAGGTAGGTAGATATAAAGACAAAAAGATAGATCAAGACGGGTAACTGTGTGTTAGTCTGTCTCTAGCAGTAGAAAAGAGCAAGAATCCTGTAGCAACTTAAAGATTAACACAATTTGTCACAGGGTATGAGCTTTCATGAGTCACTGCCCACTTCTTCAGCTACTTCAGAAGAAGTGAGCAGTGACTCACAATAGCTCATACCCTGCCAAAAATTTTGTTAGTCTTTAAGGTGCTACTCAACTCTTGCCCTTTTCTATTGGGACAGACAGACAGACAGAGATAGGGGGGTAAGCAGAAGGGCCAAATGCCTGGGCTTGGAGGACAGGTTGCCCTTTACCTAAGTAGCCCAATGAGCCATACAATATGCCAGAGAACAACCAGCCCAACCAGTCATGCCCCCTTGGAAGTGACGGGGTTGGCAAAATGGAATTAAAGACCACAAATGGAAATGTCACATATGGAACAGCAATAAGTAGTCAGACCGATGGTCTCTTGAAAACACAAATTTGAGTAAAGCACTGTTCCGGGCTTGGATCCTGCAGACAAGTGTGCTGATGGAAGGATTTCATCTAGTGGAATATGACTCCCTCCCCCCACCACACACCGCTGCAGCCCAGAGTTCTTTGTGACTCCTGTTTTATTGACCTTCATCAACTCTGTCTCCTACGCTGCTTTGTTCCTTCAGGTCCACCCACCAGCCGAAAAAAGATGTCTTGTCTGTCGAACCCGTGCTCCTCAAGCTGTCCTCCCATGACCGTGTCTATCCAACCACCACCTTTCATGGTGAAGATTCCAGGGCCGTCCATGTACTGCTCTGACCGACCCCTGTGCATTGAGCAGTGCAACCCTTGTGCTCCACACTGCCTGCCCATCAGCAACGTATCCTACACTTCCAAGTGTTTTCCGAAGCCACTGCCAAGAATCCTGAGTGATTGCTACTCTTGCCAGTAATGCTGACCCCAGGAGCTGAAATCCACAGAAGAGTCAAGAGCCAAGCTTCAGAAATCAACTCTAGCAATGCTTGTTCAATTTGTCCCACTTTGTCATGGTTTCATTGGTGCTTCTACGTAGCCATCTGCATAACTTCAGAGCTTTCCATTTCTCTTTTTGGTTAAACCTTCTACTTATCATGCTCTGTATTGTGAAATTTGTTTGACTTGGTACCTGAAATGACACACGGTGGAACTGTGCTTGCTTTCTCTTGGGAAAAATAGTAATAAAACCCTCTCTTCATCATAGCCTCAGTTTCCTGTTTCTATCATTTCCTGTTAATTGTTGCCTTCCTAGATGGAGACACACCTGGGAAATGAGAACTCTGATAAAACCAGGGATGAGATCCAAGTGCAGAAAGGACCTTGGACAATCAGGGTCTTGGAGACCAAGCCATATGAGGAGAGGCTGAGGGACCAGGGAATGTTCCAGCTGGAAAAAAAAAGGAGGTTGAGGGGGTACAGTCACATGACTATTCTCTTAAAGTATTTAAAAGGCTTACATTTAGAGGAGGGTGAGGAGCTTTTTCTCTTGGCAACAGAGAACAGGACTCACAATAATGGGTATAAATTATGGGTAGAAAGATTACAGCTTGAGGAAAAAGGTTACAGTAAGATAAGCATCTGGAGCAGAGGTCCATCAGTGGCTATTAGCCACAAGGTATAGATAGGAACTCACAGGCTGGGACAGGTGATGTACTGTATTCTTGGTACTTGTGGGGGGGCACAGTGAGAGGGCTTCTAGTGTCCTGGCCCCACTGATGGACCTCCTGATGACACCTGGTATTTTTGCCCAATGTGAGACAGAGTGTTGGACTGGATGGGCCATTGGCCTGATCCAACATTGGCTTCTCTTATGTTCTTATGTTCTTAAGAGTAGTTCAGCAGTGGAACTTGCTGCCTAGGGTGGTGGTGAGCCCTTCCTCACTGGCAGTTCTCAAGCAGTGGCTGGATGGAATCTTGTCAGGAATGCTTTAGGCTGATCCCACATTGACCAGGGGGTGGGCTAGGTGGCCTCATTTGTCCCTTCTAATCACTACAATTCCATGCGGGATGAATAATTTCAATTGGCTGAGGTGCAGGACCAGGCTGTTTCTCACAATAAACCCTGTTGAACTCAGGAGTAAGACTGTCTGGTCTAATAAGCTGTGATATCATTAATATCATTAATATCATTACAACAATCACTTGGCCACTGTGTGACACAGAGCGTTGGACTGTATGGACCATTGGTCTGATCCAACATGGCTTCCCTTATGTTCTTAATCTCCCTGCGGAGGGAGTTCAAAGTTTTGGTGCCTTGACTGAGAAGGCCCTTTCGTGGGCTGTGATCTGTCTAGTTTCAGATGGTTGCGGAAACTGAAGCGGGGCCTCTAAGGATGACTAGAGTGTATGAGTAAGTTCATATAGGAGGAAGCAGCCCTTAAGGTATTTTGATCCCAGATGGTAGAGGGCTTTAAAAGCCAATGCCAGCACCTTGAATTGCTCCCAGAAGCACATCGGAAGCCAGAGTTGTGAAGC
>NW_015164753.1:124003-134622 GCF_001447785.1 Gekko japonicus
ATTCTTCCTCTGTTTCATGCAACATACCCCTACACACTAAACAGCATACGGGTAAATTCATTGTGCTGTTTGATCAGTTGTCTCTGTTGGTATTTTTGAAGATCCTAGGAATGCAAGACAGACATGCACTCTCAGACACCAGTTATTAGCAATCTAGTTGACTTATTTGCTTTGGAACCAGATGTTCCAGACAGCCTCGCAATTTCTGTTCACAAACCCTTAAAGAGAGACTGCTCCTGCCTGTCTGAGGCACACAGGTGACCATGGGAAGGATGACGCATGAGAGGAGAGCAAAAGGTGAGGAAGGGAGGCTTTGCCATGGGAGGGTCTGCTAAGCCTATTCGCATTCCAAAGAAATGCAGCAGCTCAGGTATGTCATAGTGTTAGAAGGAACGGAGTGGCCTGCAGGGCAAAATGTGCAGAATCCCAAAACATATCAAAGCCATACTGTACGGATTAGTACAGAAAGTGAAGCAGAACCCTTGGCAATAAAAATGGAAGGATTAGAACAGAAAGAGAAACTGCCCAACCCAAGTTAATTCTCTGGATTAATCCTCGGGTTAAGTCCTAAAAAACAGATGATGTGTACATGGCAAAAATAAAAAAAAAACATTTTTCTTTAAAAGGTAGGGGGGAAAACCATGGTGATAACTTTGCTGTAATTCTTACAAGGTTAAAATAATGTGACCACAATGGATGTTCTTGATATATATATATTTTGTCATGGCAGCTGCCAGTGTGGTGTCGTGGTTAAGTGCGCGGACTCTAATCTGGGAGAACCGGGTTTGCTTCCCCACTCCTCCACATGCACCTGGCTGGATGACCTTGGACAAGCCGTAGTTCTGATAAGAGCTGTTCTTGAAAAAGAGCAGTTTCTGTCAAGAGCTCTCTCAGCCCCAGCTACCTCACAGGGTAGTGGGGAGGGTTGTGGGGAGGGGAAGGGAAAGGAGTTTGTAAGCCACTCTGAGACACCTTTGGGTAGTGAAGGATGGGGTATAAATCACCTCCTCCTCCTCCTCCTCCTCCTCTTCTTCTTCTTCTTCTTCTTCTTCTTCTTCTTCTTCTTCTTCTTCTTCTTCTTCTTCTTCTTCTTCTTCTTCTTCTTCTTCTTCTTCTTACCTTTACTTTATTTTACTTTATTTACAGTCCATGACCAGAATACAAATAAGTAAGAAAAAGAATGACCATAGCATGGTAAAATATAAAAATTAAGGTATACAAATATAAAAGTGTATAAAAGTAATTAAAACTAATACTAATACAAATACAGCAATTTCTAACCTAACTACATAAAAATATGGATATAGAATACAATCAGCTACTATCTTCCACATTCAGTTGGGAAATATATCTAGAACACAATTTAATCGCTTGGGAGCAGCATTTAGCAACTTTCCGGGTGACCTCTATACTCACATCAGAGAGAAGTATGTTAATGATCCCAGAGTCAGAGTTGTCAGGACAGAGCTCAAGTAAGGGGGAGATGAGGGCAGTACGGATTTCATTGTAGAAAGAACAACAAAGAAGGACATGTACCATTGACTCTATCTCACCACTGTTACAAGGGCAAAATCTGTCAGTCCGGGCAATTTTGTTCTTTCTGCCCTCAATAACTGAAGATGGCAAAGTTGAAAATCTGGCAAGCATGAAAACTCTTCTTTGGCCCCGGTCACACGGAAGGTTTTTGCCCGGGAGAGGGACGGATCGGTGGCGCAGCAAATGGGCGCGATCTCACTGCAACATCCGGGAAGCGGCACGCAGCCGTCCCCGATCCGGCCCTTCAGGCTGAAAACCTGAAGTAAAAAAGAACCACCACCAGAGGAGGACTTATTGGGAACGCCGCATCAAGCATGGCCATGGGATCGCCGGCGCGCCCGTTGTCCGGAGCAATCCAGGCTTCCGGCCGAACTGCGCATGCGCACACATGCGCAGTTCAGCTGCCTCACTCCCCTTTCAGTGGCTTCCCCCCGGCATCTGATCGTGCCGGGGAGGAAGTGTGCGGCGGCTCACGGGGTCTTTTGGTGATCTATGTTATCCTGCCGTCGCGTGTCTCTTTTGGTGCGGCTTTAAAAAGCCGCACTTTGCCCGTGCTTTCCCCCCGGTGTGGCAGGGGCCTTTGATTAACATTTTCAAGGTTATAAAGATAGGAGGCTGGAATGAGAAGGAAACGTTTATGAGGAGCAACAATAACATTAGATGTTTTTGAAATGTCAGACTGTCATGGCGGCTACTTTTTCTATGTACCTTGACTTCATAACAACATTTTTACCATCCTTGTATCTTTTTCTTATTAACATGTTTCCAGGATCTAGTCAATGTAAATGTTAACTTTCCAACTGGAACATCAGTGCTGCAAACTCAAGTTGTCCCATCAGAAGAATGTGTGTTGGACCGTTCCTCAACAGGGGGGGCAACAGTGAGAGGGCTTCTAGTGTCCTAGCCCCACTGATGGACCTCCTGATGGCCCCTGGTATTTTTGGCCACTGTGTGACAGAGTGTTGGACTGGATGGGCCTTAGGCCTGATCCAACATTGGCTTCTCTTATGTTAACTGGTGATTTATTCAGTTTCATCAGTGCAGGATCCATTAGATGAGAAATATGGCTCTGTAGGACAGGGACGGTCATTAAACTGCACAGGAAAGGCCAGTAGTCATTGCAGATATGGAAAGACAAGGAACCTCATATAAAGGAATAATCTTTGCAAGTGGTATGGAAGACACCTGAGAGTTTCTCCTTTAATCCTACTGCTAAAAGTTTCAAACATGTTGAAGTTCAAGCTGTGTAAGTCATACTAGTACTGAGCCAAAAGGGAAACTCCTTTTGCCAACACTTTCACCAGCACTCTTTTCTAGGATAGACAAAAAACCCAAACAAATAAATCTGTTTGCTCATTTAAAAGGAGGGCAGGAAACATTGCTCACCCTCCAGACTGGCTTTGTGACATCATCCCTGTCAAGCTAAACACATTAAACATATTTCTAATTCTTCACTGAAAAGAGGTGGCATTCTTTTCTCTGTAAGTTTAGCACATACTTCTAGAATTTTTTCCTTGTTTAAAAGTTATTGGAAATGTGATGTGCCAGTAGGCACTTCACTGCACATCTGGTGGAAATACCCCCACCTGCAGAAGTATTAGTTTAAGGTATTTGCAAGGGCTAGCAGCAGGGGCCGTTTCATAGAAAAAGAGCTAGGGGAACTCATTAGCATATGCCACACCCCCTGACATCACCGGAAGTGTGTCATAAGGCCACACACCCCACCCCCAATGGTCCCGGCCGCCGCCGGCCTTGCAGCTCCACTGCCGAGCCCCATGAGGGGCCCAGCAGTGGACCTGCAAGGCCGGCGGGAGTGCAAGGAAGCCCAAAGAAGGCCCTCCCTGGCCCCAGGCAGGCAGGGGTGGGAAGAGCAGGGAGGAAGCAACTTACCCTCCCTCTTCTCCTGCCTCCTCCTGGCTGAATGAGGGCCAGAAGCGAAGCGGCCGGAAGCAGGGGCGGGGCTTCGTCATGTGCCCCGCCCCCCGTACCTCACCCGGGGGAACTGCGATCCCCCGCAATCCTCCCCGAAATGACCTCTGGCTAGCAGTAATCGACATTACAGCTGTTATCGCTACAGCTATATCAAATACATCCCATGCAGTAGTAGAGTAGAACAAGAGTCCAGCGGCACCTTGAAGACTAACAAAATTTGTGGCAGGAGCAGTGATTCACGAGAGTTCATACCCTGTCACAGGGCAAGAAAGCATAGAAGGGTACTCAAGAATGGTGCCTTCAGAATTTCTCCTCTCTGCTAGCCCAGATTTTGCATGTTTCCCAAAGGCTCATGGGAATGCTTTTGAAAGACTCACCAGGACCTAGGCGGTATACAGCAGGACTGGGCTAGCAGAAAGGAGGGCTGTTGGAGATGTCCTGAAGGTGCCACTCTGGAGTGCCCTTCGAAGCTTTCTTGCCCTGTCGAAGGGAACTCAAAAGGCATTTAAATGCCCTCTGAGCTGTCTTTTTCTGGGTCCCATAATCCCCCCCAATTCCACAGGGGGAGGGAGAGGGAATCCCAAGGGCAAGCCGTGACAGGCAGCAGGGAGGGTCTCCCCTAAAAAATAAGGTTTCTGGCATCGCTATTTGTGGGGCGGGAGTTTTAAATAAGGGGGCAGTGCCCTGAAGTGCCCCACTGTAGCTACAGGCCTGGGTCAGTGTCTGAGGTAGGGTTGCCACTGGCAGGGTGCGGGAGGGAGCTTTCAAGGAGTGGAAAAAGCCCCATCGCTTCAGAAGTGTGAGGAAGCATCCGACATTACAGTGCAAGCCCTGAGAGACCATGGTTTGTCAACAACGAAACGAAAACCAGAGTCTACTCAGTGTTTTCTGTTGTACCAAAAAAAGAACAGGGTTGTCAGGGCAATCCTGGACTTGAAATGGCTGAAAAGGTATATCAAATCCAGAAAGTTCTGGATGGAGACCGTGAGGTCCATCATTTTAGCAATTCAGACCCAGGATTTTATGACATCTATAGATCTCTAGGAAGTCTATATTCTGAAGGTTTCTGAGGTTCACATATGGGACTCGACAAAAGGGTGGGAGAAAGTGGCGGCGGCCATTTTGTCTGCAATATGTTAGCGTAGAATTTCGCTTTCTCTTTTGCAGACCTACAAAATGGCCACCAAGGCCGATCAAACCATTGCTCCAGGGAGCCCTGATGGAGATTTTGAGCTTCCTAGGTTTCCTGTTTCACTGTCCACGCCAGAACTCCCACAATTGGGGGAGGGGCAGGAGGCTAGACATCTCCTCCTCTAGTTAAAAACAGAGATGCGAAAGGAGATCAGAAAGGAGATCACCCAGAAGTGACATCGGCCCATTGGGGGCAAAACTCTATGGTAGAATTTGCTGTCCAACATCCCCAACATGCCCATGTCACTTCCGGGTGATGTGGACATGCCACACTTAATTCTGGCTTCCTGGAGGTAAGAAAGGGTAATGGGGGGGAGAGGAGTGTCCAAAAGTGGGAGACCCCTGCCCGGACAAGGGGACCTGGCCACCCTAGTCTGAGGAGAACTAGAGACACCGGGAAGGGCCCAGCACTACAGAGAAACCTGCAGGTGATGCAGTCAGAGTTCCACAACAATCAGTTCTCAATAGCATTCCTTCAGAAAGTCCAGGTTTATTGAGTACAGTACAGGCAGGTCATCTGTGCATACATACAGTGCCAGAACTGATCGCAAGCGTGCGGGATGGACAGATATACACACTTCAAACCGGGGTCCCCTGATGGGTTGGAGCCAATCAGGAATTAGGCTGAAGCCCGCCTAAGCTAACGGGCCTATGTTCCCGGCGGAAGCATCAACAGCATGGCACCAAGGCCACAGGCCTGAGCTAGCAGATAAGACGCGGCAAGGAGAACCAAAAGTTAAGATTCCAGCAGAACAACATTCATCCACCCTTCCCCCTCCACCTGCAATGGTGACAGCGTAGCTGACAGATGCCCCGTCAGATGCTGCCTTGCCGGAGCTTGCAAGGGGAGCCTCTCCACCAGCCCTGGAGATAGTCTCCAGGACTTGGCCATGTAGGCCTCAGGCCCAGCCCCGAAGTTGGCCTTCCCAAATTGTGTCCAGATCATGGGAGGTGGTAGTTCCACTCTATTCTGCGATGGTCAGGCCTCCCCTGGAGTACTGTGTCCAGTTTTGGGCACCACATTTTAGGAAGGATGTTGACAAGCCCAAGCATGTCCAGAAGAGGGCAACTAGGATGGTGAGAGGGCTGGAATCCAAGTCTTATGAGGAAAGGCTGAAAGAGTTGGGTCTGTTTAGCCTGGGAAAGAGAAGACTTAGAGGGGACATGATTGCAGTCTTCAAGTATTTGAAGGGCTGTCATGTAGAAGAAGGAGCAAATCTATTCTCTCTTGCTCCGGATTGCAAGACTAGATTTAATGGGTGGACATTACAAGGGAATTGATACAGGCTAAATATCAGGAGAAACTTCCTAACTGTAAGAGTGGTTGAGCCTCAGGACTGCCTCGGGAGGTGGTGGATGCTCCTTCGCTGGATATTTTCAAGTGGAGGCTGGACGACCATCTTTCAGGTATGTTGTAGGGCTATCTTTCAGCTAGGCACCTGCAGAGTGCAGGGGGGTGGGACTAGATGACCTGCAAGGTCCCTTCCAACATTCTATGATTCTTCAGTGCACAGGAATGCTTAAGGAGGGGGGCCAGGCTGAAGTGGTACCAAAGAGGCAAAGTGCCAGGCTGGCTGCTCACAACACCAAGGTAGAGCTGTGCACTGAGGGTAAGTCCTTTCAGAATCCCGGCCGGTATGCAGGGCTGCATCAGGAGCTCCAGCATCTATCAACAATACACCTGGACTCCATTACATCCCAGCCTACTTAAGTTGGGGTCTGGAAAGACAGCCTTGCTGGATTGGCCAGTTTTTACAGCCACAACCCTTGCCTGCTAAATCTGGCTCCGTATCATGACTATTCTAGTCCTCCAGTCCCTGCCCGCTTCTGAAGGCCAGACATTGCTTGGTGACCAGCTGCAGGCGAAGTCCTGACTCTTGGGGAGACCAGCAGAAGCCTGAGGTCAGAACACCTAAGGACTAAGCAATGGCAGATGTGGAAATTCCCCTGCATATTTCTCATGGGCCCCCACTTGTGTTTCTAAGAATAGCGAGAACTGCTTTCAGAGACTAGTTTGTCCACAGGACCTCTCCCAGATAGACACACAATGAGACACCATTACTAGGACTTAGTCCATGTATTTAAATTGCTGGTCTACCTCATAACTTTTAAAAACATATTTATGAGTTGGGTACACTAAGCAACCCAGTGGTTACCTTGTCTGCACATGAAATGCACAGAGAGGTGTCGAGCCCCTTCCCAGCACCTTGCAGACAACTAAAAGATCGTTGATGCTGCTAGCATGCATCAAAGAAGTCCCCACCCTGCCCAGCCAGACAGTGAACAACTGGCTGTTTCAGGAGTGGCCCTTCGTCATGTGATGCGTCAATGTTTTTCACAATGCACCCTACCCAGGGTTTTTTCCTCGGGGAACTCGCCGGAACGAAGTTCCATAACATCTTCACCAATTTTTTTTTAAAATGTTTAAAAGTTCATGAGTTTTCAATATACAGATTGAAAACTCCATTTCCCTCTTGAGAGTTCCAGAAAGTCTAGGAAGGAAGGAAGGAAGGAAGGAAGGAAGGAAGGAAGGAAGGAAGGAAGCCAGCCAGCCAGCCCGCCAGCCACCCAGCCCGCCAGCACGCCAGTTCTCACAGTCCCTATGTATGGCTTAAGCAGACCAAAAACTACACATCTTTATGCTAATTCTTGGAAGGAATATGAAGCAGGAGAAAAATGCTCTCCTATAAAATACCAGTCATAAGGCACCCCAGCGATTCCTTTTTGGACCCAAAGTCTTTAACAAATCCCACGGTGTTCCAAAGGTGGATGGATGAGTCAGCAGCCGTATTATTATGGGGAGCAGAATTTATTTTCCCCCCGAAATCCATTTTATAGATATAGCCATAGATTCACTGTTATTTTTTCTCTCTTTACTTTTTCTTTGAGTTCTCCTTGTTGTTTTTGGTTATACTACCTGGTGGTGTGCCCTTTTGCAATTTTAGCCCTTGCAGATTTTTTTTTAAATGTTCCACATCACAGGATACTGCAGTAACAAGAAGATAGGAAGGTTTCGGAAGACTTTGATTGCCTCTGAGCATCTGCAGGGTGCAATCATTTTTTTTCAGAACTTCCCTTCCTGCCCCTCCGCTCTTTGAATTTCTCTTTTGATCAAAATGGAATTGATTTGAAACAGATCCTAACTTCATTTAAAAAAAACAGACTGTAGGATTTTGGGGAGAAACAATATTACAAGAATAACAATATTACAAGAATATACCAAGACAATCTGGTATGAATATATATATATTCACACACACACACATATACTAGAAGGGATGCTCATTGTAGGCTCAAGACAACGGGCGCTAGAATCCCCTCCCCCTGCACGTCCCAACCTTTCCCTGCTCTTGCGGTTGGTGTGTGGCGAGTGGCTTCTTGGTCAGCTGTGGCCGGCGGGCTCCTGGCTGCCTCAATGGCTTGGCAGGGTGAGGGCACAGCAGCCGCCATCCACACGGAGACTGGCTGTGGGCCACAGCGGGTGCGGTGGTGATGGCAGGACTGGGGCCAGCCTGAAGATACAGCGACTTGTGAAGGGGGTGGGGCACCCATCACATTGTCGCAAAGTGTGGTGCTTCCCCCCCCCACCTGACCCCGGAGCCCTGCTGCATTTAGCAGGCTACGTTCCGGCTTGGCAGCTCTTTGCTCTGGTAGCACAGCAGGCTCCGTCCACTTGCAGGCTGGCCTCTGACACGGCTCAGGCCTCGGCGGTCCATGGCAACAGCAGCGGCAGCAGGGTCAGGCTCTGGGTGATGACCCCATGGGCAGTGAAGGGGCCGTGGTGTCTGCCACATCGGAGGAAAGTGAGTGCCTCCTCCCACTTTTTCCCCTCCCCCAGACCCCAGGGCACTGCTGCATCCGGTGGCCTCTGGGGCGCCTTCACGGCTCCTCACTCCAGCAGTGCACCAGTCTGCGCCCACTTGCAGGCTATCCTCCAACATGCCTCAGGCCTTGGCAGGCCACAACAACCGCCACCACCACAGCAGGTCCAGGCTCAGGCCAACATTCCCGCTGAATTGTCTGGGGCGCCCGTCGTCTCAGAGCAGAGTGAGGCCATTTTCCCTGCTTTCTCCCCCCGTCCGCAGACCCTGGGGTTGAGGGAACAGTCCGCCACTGGCTCCGTGGCCGTGCAGGTCTGGTCGCAGGGCGGGCGGCTACCTGCAGTCGCAATGGGGTGGGCTCAGCGTCCAGCCGCCGAAGCGCCCATCCTGTCCGGCGGCTCCCTGAACACTGAGGGTGAAAGGCTTGCTGTGGGCTCTGTGGGCGGGAGTGAGCCCACGCAGCAAGGCAAGTCAGCCAGTGGCCAGGGACCTGTCTGTGAGTGGCAGTTCATGCGGCCTAACACTCTTGTCGCGCATCGAACGTTGTGGAACAAATACTCAATTATTATATAGAGAGATATACATACTGTATCTATAATAAGAGGTTTAACGTGTGCCTCAGTTGTGTCTCCACTACCATCAATAATGAATGACTGGTGAACCACGGATAACAGCAAAGATAATCTGTGTGCTGGTAAATATGAAGTTAGAAAATCAACTTGCCTGAGGGAAAAAAATGGCTGTCTTGGCAAACATATTAGAGCACCTGTTGTGGTTATTATTATTATTTTTTTAGCCTTGCAAAAAGCACAGCAGTGTTATCACTATATGCCAGGGGTGACCAAACTACAGATCAGGAGCCGCATGCGGCTTTTTCACACAGTCTAATTTAATGTTAATAAGGAACAAATGTGCATATTTTTCAATAAAAACATTTGTGTGATATTTGTTCATGTCTTGTGGCTCTCAAACGACTGACGTTTATTCTGTGTGGCTGTTACGTTAAGCAAGTTTGGCCACCCTTGCGATATGTCAAATGGTTTTATCCCACCTTTCTAAAGCGAAAAGGATTTGCATTCTTGGCATATACACGGAGTAGTAATGCTTCTGTTTGTGGCCCTTGGCCAGACACATAAGTATTCTGGTTGACTGATTTAGGATAGGACACATTCCTCATCAGTCGTAATCCTTCTGGTTGTGGTCTGCTAAGAACTTCATGTCACTTCATGTGCTAATCCTCCCAACATATTTTTTTGAAGTCTTTTGGCATCCTGCACATTTTGCTAGGCATACCACTCTTTTTCTTCTGATGCTCCTGCAATCCTGTACCGAGCCGATCCTCCCTCCCTCCCTCCCCATTCGTCTGTCCTGTCATGCATTCCCATGCTCACCAGTGTGCCTCAGATGGGCAGGACCTGTCTGCCTGTATGGGTTTGTTAATGGAAGCTGCCAGGATGTCTGGAACATCTGGTTCCATTTGGGAATTTTGCTTCGAGATAAGAAAATACAGAATGATGGATTCAGAAGACAGATTGCTTGTGCTTCATACTGAAACTATGTGGCTTGTCTGCATTCAGTCCCCTGGATGACTAGGAAGACTGGAGACTTCCCAGCCTCCAGCTTCCAACTGAAGTACCATGGTGGCTGAAAGTGTCCTCAAGTTGCAGCCAATGTATGGTAACCCCATAGGGTTTCCAAGGTAAGAGAGGTTCAGAGGTGGTCTGTCATCGGCTGCCTCTCTGTCATCACCCTGGAGTTCCTTGGTGGTCTCCCATCCAAGTACTCACCAGGACTAACCCTGCTTAGCTTCCAAGATCTTACAAGATTGGGCTAGCCTGCATCATCCAGGTCAGGGCGATATGCCCCTGGAATTCTATTCCTTGGGGTAGTGGGGGCATTTTGGATTTCAGGGAGAGGGAGAGGTAAGAAGATAGTGCAACTCGGGTGATAATTGTGTCCCTGGAAAAGAAGAGGAGGAAGAAGAAAGAAGAAGAAGAAGAAGAAGAAGAAGAAGAAGAAGAAGAAGAAGAAGAAGAAGAAGAAGAGGAAGAGGAAGAAGAAGAAGAAGAAGAAGAGGTGGAGGAGGAGGAGGAGGAGGAGATTGGATTTATCCCCCGCCCTTCATTACCCAAAGGTGTC
>NW_015164753.1:134725-136698 GCF_001447785.1 Gekko japonicus
CTCAACAGACACCCTGTGAGGTAGCTGGGGCTGAGAGAGCTCTTGACAGAAACTGCTCTTTTTGAAGAATAGCTGAGCGGTGGCACAGTGGGTATATCCCACTGTCCTAACATCCGAACACTGGTGTGAGCAGCCAGCCTGTTGTCCCCAGCTCATCGTCCACCCAGCGATTTGAAAGCGTCAGCGAGTAGATAAAATGGGAACCACTCCTTAGAGAGGGTGGGCGCACCAATCTCCCTTGTGGGACTGTGTTAGCTGATGATCGGGACGTCCTGGTTGCGGTTTGGAAAAGGCGGAAGAACTTCTCGGCTACAAAACCCCCTGCAGTGGATGTTTCTGGCCAGGCGGTGGCAGTGTGGTGATTTGACATACGGGTCCTGAAGCCTGGTCAACAAAGCAGCCATTCAGAAAATGACTGAGCCAAGCCAGAAGACATTTACACTGTGCAGGGACAGTGTGTGCAATTAAATGAATATATGTTGTCTTCCCTATCCCCTATGAACATTGTTAGTCCCCTGTCTAAAATATGTAACTGTACATCGCTTTGAGCCCACTGGGGAAAGCGATTAATAAATTGAAAGTATAAAAAATAATAATATATTAACAGAACTACGGCTTGCCCAAGGTCATCCATCCAGGTGCAAGTGGAGGAGAGGAGACACCCTGTCAGGTAGGTGGGGCTGAGAGAGAGCTCTTTTGAGAACTGCTTGTGAGAGAACAGCTCTGAAAGAACTTGTAACTGACCCAAGGTCACACCAGCAGCTGCATGTGGAGGAGAGGAGAATCAAACCCGGTTATCCCAGATTAGAGTCCACACTCCAAACCACTACACCAAACCGGGTTTCAAACTGAACCTTTCAATTGGAACCACTGAATTGCCCATATGCCATTTATTGTGTGTTAATGTCTGTAACATCTCCCCTCGGCTGTGGTCACACACATTAAATAATCCACTTTCAGTCCAGTTGGAAAGTGCACTGAGAATGGATTGAAAATGGGTGTGACCACAGCCCAAGGTTGTGAAATGAAAATGATGCTGGGAACACACTAGAATGCTAAAGCATTTCAAGCAGTATGGTTCCCAGTGGTTCAATACCTTGCAGAGGGAGAAGTAATTCCTAAAAACAAACATTACCAGGAATTGTTGTATTTCTAAGAGTTAGAAACAGGTTATTTTAGAGTTATTGGTAATTTAAGTTTATGCCACAGGTATGTTTTTGCCAATCTTGTCTTGTTGTTTTCATGTGAGGTTTATTGTAGTAACAGGTTATATTTTATGGTTCTGATAAAATTAAAAATAAAAGAAAATGATGCTGGGCATAGCAATATACTTTTTATTGAATGAACCCTACCAAAATGCATTGTTTTCATTTATAGCCTGCCTTTCTCTCTGGCACTCAAGGCTGATCACGAGTATGATAAAAACAGTTCAGTCCGTAAACCAGCAAGCGGATTACAAAATATGGGCATAATGTTTGAATCAAACAGCAAAGATTCCTAGCAAAACAAAATAATGTTGTGTGGCTGGGACTGAAGAACTTTGAGGGGGGGGCAATGCAAGAGAAGGAGAAGGAGAAGGAGAAGGAGAAGAAGAAGGAGAAGAAGAAGAAGAAGAAGAAGAAGAAGAAGAAGAAGTAGTTATTATTTATTTATTTAAATTTATAACCCGCCGTCCCCGCGAGCGGGCTCAGGGCGGTGTACAGATGGGGCCAATGCCCAATACATAAAATATTAAAACTGCATTTTAAAAAACATTCAATACAACATAAGTGCTCTCCATAATATCTAACAAGGGAACAGATGACATCATCAGGATGATATCTTTAGTGGCCACAGTTCTACGCAGTACCACCATTTTAGTGCTCACGGTGAGTTGGTAAAGAAGGGCTAGGACAGATAATAAGAGTCGTAGACAGAAGGTAACATTCGTGGCGGCTCCTACTCAAATGCCTGGTGGAAGAGCTCCGTCTTAC
>NW_015164753.1:136910-182468 GCF_001447785.1 Gekko japonicus
GGAGGAGGAGGAGGAGGAGGAGGAGGAGGAGGAGGAGGAGGAGGAAGAAGAGGAAGAAGAAGAGGAAGAGGAAGAGGAAGAGGAAGAAGAAGAAGAAGAAGAAGAAGAAGAAGAAGAAGAAGAAGAAGAAGAAGAAGAAGAAGAAGAAGAAGAAGAAGAATTGGATTTATACCCTCCCCTTCACTCGGAGTCTCAGAGCATATTACAAACTCCTTTCCCTTCCCCTCCCCACAACAGACACACTGTGGGGTAGGCAGGGCTGAGAGAGCTCTTTCCAGAATTGTCCTTGAGAGAACAGCTCTGACAGAACTATGTCTTGCCCAACGTCATCCAGCAGCTGCAAGTGGACGAGTGGGGAATCAAACCTGGTTCTCCCAGATTAGAGTCTGCGCACTTAACCACTACACCAAACTGACTCTCTTGAGACAACATGCCTCCATTCACCACTCAGAGGTTTAATTTTTAGGGAAGAAGAAGATAACTGATTTATTCCCTGCCCTTGCTACCTGAAGGATTCTCAGAGCAGCTTACAAACTCTTTTCCCTTTCCCTCCCCACAACAGACACCCTGTGAGGTAGAGGGGGCTGAGAGAGCTCTGACAGAAACTGCTCTTTTTCAAGGATAGCTGTGCCAGAACTATGGCTTGCCCAAGGTCATCCAGCAGCTGTGAGGGGAGGAGTGGAGAATCAAACCCAGTTCTCCCAGGTTAGAGTCTGCACACTTAACCACTACACCAAGCAGAAATAACCATTGCAGCCAAGATGACAGTCAATGTATGAAAACTTTATCCCTAATAGAAGTCATTTGGTGACCTGATCTATTGTACCGCAGCTCCACTTCCTCAACAAGAACACCCTGAACATTAATGTTTTGTGAAACAATAGAATCACAGGAAGCTTTCACAGAGTTGGATCCCATGGATCAGTTGTGCTAGCAGAGGTGCTGTCACTCATTAGGTGAGATATTTGATCATTATTGTATTGTCAATATTTTTGCCCTGCTTTAGCCAAAGAGCCAACAAAAAATGAGATCACACAGCAAAACTGAGCAAACAATGAAGAGAATTGTGTGCATATGATGCTGGAACAATTAAACAATAGAAATTATATTATAGATACATGTACAAAGCATACAGTTCAGAAAAAATGAAATGTTCAATAAATCATGGAAAAATTCGTTTGTGTTGAATATTCAGTATTCAGAAAAATTCTTCATTCCAATATACATTCAATGATGGTTCCGGATTACAAACTTCATTTTGAGTATCTTCTTCAAGAATACAATACTAATGAACATTTTCAATGACACAGCGAACAGTGCAGTTTCTTTAACCAATTTTCAGAATTCACTCCAGAACATTGTTAAGCTGGTATTGCAATACCAGGTTAGCAATGATAGTGGCTGGGTGCCCGTCTTCTTAATTACTGAAGCTCTGTACTTTTTTGAAACATTCTGGAGTGTTTAATTGTTCTTGTGTCATATACACACAGTTCTCTCAGTTTTTCGCCGAAGAGCCAACCATTTCAGTGGCATAGCTAGCCTATTTGGCACCCGGGGTGGATAATTTTTTTTAACACCCCTCTATTTTGCCATTACCTGCCTCCACGTCGGCCCTGCTTAACTTCTGAGATCTGACGAGATCAGGCCAGGCTGGGGCTATCCAGGTCAGGGCCCCTCCTCTATATGACAAAATTATTGTCATTAATAATCATGCAATAAAATGATTAATAATAATGGTGGGTAGCCTTGCTGGTCTGAAACAAAGGTTGGTCTGAAAAGTGCTACTGGACCCAAACTTTATATTCAATGGCCAGAAAAGAAATGCAGTGGAATTTTTCTCACTATTTTTCTCACCATCTCACTACCTATATGTAATAAGGATGTGCACTCGGTATATACCAGGCTGAATAAATACCTGAAAAATAACTTATCGGTATTTATGGGTATTTATTCAGCCAATCTGAATTCAGAGATCTGTATTTGGCTACCGAAATTAGTTGCACCCAAATAAAAGCTTGTAGTGGCCCCGGCCCCACAGCAGGATAATCCGCAGGGGAAGGGAGGCTTTTAGAGCTGGAGTAAAATGACATGCGGTAGCACACTCAGACTGTCCCCCGAGGCTCCGTGCTCATGCTTTTGGCAGCCGATCACACGAAGCGAGGAAAAATGGCAGTAACATGCTTGTGCACATGCGTGGAATGCTGACGGGCGCTGGTTGCGATGGGCTACCAGCGCTTCCCGATCAGACGTTCACACGACACCCATTTTCTGGAAGATACTGCATGGTTCCCAGTATCTTTTAACTCCACTTTTTTGGGGGCCAAAGCTACGGGTTGAAGACAGGAGTGCCACGCTTCTCCATGTGAACGGGGCCAGTATTTGGCTTTTATTTGGACACAGCTTTCTTCTGAGTTCCCACATCAATGTGGTGTAACCTGAATATCTCAAAGACCTGCAGGGAAAAAAAAAAATCCTATTGAGGGAGACACAATCAATATGAAACCTTTTTGCATTGTAGATATACTTTCAATATCTCAAGTGAGAAAATCAGAGAATTCTTTAGGGGGTTTTCTGAGATAACTGAACAACAGCCTTGAAATCTTCCTTTAATTTTATATCTATCTATCTATCTATCTATCTATCTATCTATCTATCTATCTATCTATCTATCTATCATCTATCTGTCTGTCTGTCTGTCTGTCTTTCTTTCTGTCTGTCTGCCTGCCTGCCTGCCTGCCTGCCTGTCTCACTTTAGATTTTATGTGTTTAAACTGTTTTAATAATTTTATTTAAGCTGCCCTGAGCCTGCTTCGGCATGGAGGGCAGGGTATAAATCCAAAATATATATATCTCTCTCTATTAGTCATCTATCGTTTATATATCTCTAGAGTGCTCTAAAATTGAACAGCATTTTAGACACCCCCAGAAAAAGAATCTTCCTGTGGTGTAAAACGTAGGCTCTGATCACACACAGAAGTTGCCACGGGATACTCACGGATGCTGGGCGGATTTAACAGGTGCAATCACACAAGCACATCTGGCAAGCATCACACACCCATTGGCAAGCCGTCGCATCCCGCCGAAGCATCCCGGAGTTAAAAGCTACTGCAGAAACTCCACTATTTTATGCTTGCAATGGCCCACAGGTGGATGTCCTCCATCTGATCGCTCCAGTGCCACATGAAGCACGCTGGAAATGTGTGCCGACAAACTGCTACCCCCAATTTCCTGCTGTCACATCTGATCGCATTCGGCCAGGTCACAAGTGCGGTGCAGTGAAAAGCCATGCCCCCCCCCCCCCCCCCTCCTTCTCCCCGGTAATTTACATATGATTAAATCACATTTTAAACTAATAAAATCAATGTCCCCAAATTAAAATGCTTTTATTTTTCTGTCCAGTCATAGCTGACTTAAGGCAATTCTGTAGGGTATTCATGGCAAGAGATGTTTAGAGGTGGTTTAGCATTGCCTGCTCTGCATTATGACCTTGGTATTCCTTGGTGGTCTCCCATCCAAAGACTAAGGCCGACCCTGCTTAGCTTGTGAGATTTGATGAGATTGGGCTATCCTAGGTTATCCAGTTCAGGGTGAAATAAATGGAAAACATAAAAAACACAATTAGGAGAAGTCATTGGGGGGTGCCAAACAAAACAAATGTCTTCATCCACTGGCAGAAGAGGACAACAGGAAGGGGAGAGAGTTCCAGAGCTTTGGTGCCATGAAATGTCCACGAAGGCCTCTCCTGGGTTGCCTTCCACTGAGTCTCAGAAAGTGGGGTCCCCAAAGCAGGGCCCCCAAAGATGACCATTGTGGTCAGGCAGGCTCATAAGGGTGTAGCAAGTCTTTCAGGTACGTCAGTCTTAAACACCATATGTCTTTGGTCAGTACCTTGAATTGTGCCCAGAAACAAATTGGCAGTTACTTTAAATGGGCCAGTGATAAGGTGACTACGACCCATTCCAGTCAATGTCCTGTCTGCAGCACTCTGTACCGGCTGAATTTTCTGAACTTTTCTCAAGGGCAGTCCAACATAGAGTGCAAGTCATCCACTGTGACCCGGCCAAAGTAATCTGCCAGGGATGAAGTGCTACTAATACTGAAATAACTGGTTGCGGTTTGGGTGTTGCGTGAAGAAAAATACAATTAGTAATTAATTGGAAAACACATCATCCTCTCTAATGCCTCCAGGAGTTGTATAAAAACCTGGAGGAGACAGAGCTAGGACACCAGCAGCTCCAGATACAGAGACCCTTCCCTCGAGTTCTTTCCGTTGGAGAACCAGGTAAGGTTTGCTGAGACTTGGGGACTGTGGTTGATTCTTCTTTTCTGCAACACTATTTCATGCTAATTCCCCCCCCCCAATAATTAGGCTCACCTTTAAGCAAAAAAGCAGAAGTTCTTCTGTTCTGTTCTGTTATGTGCTGTTAATTTGCTTCTGACTTAGGTCATCCCTATGAATTAACAGCTTCCAAAAATAATATCATTAACAACCTTGCTCGGTCCTTGGAAACGGCAGTGCTGTGGAATGTAGATTTGAAAACCAAGCCAGTTCAGTTTCCTGCTCTCGGTAGGCATTTCAAAACTGAGTGAAATCTGGTTTTTGCTTTACTGATCAGGAACCGAATGAGAAGTGAAGATGGCCCCATAGCAAGCTGAGCTAAATGCTTCTTATTGTGGTGCTGTAGGAGCCACTTAGCTAAGTAGAGCAAACGGTGGGCATTAGCTCACCCACTGCATCCTCCCGCAAACTGGCAGCTGTGAAGGAGGATACAATGGCTGAGTTGACTCCAGTTGTCTGAGGAGTCTGAGACGATTGGCCCCTGTGACACTGGCTGTTTTGCTGGGGCTTGGTTTTGCTTTCTCCTAGCCACCGGTAGTGTAGAGGGCTACTGAGAGATTTCCCTGTGAGTTAAAATGGCCACACTGCCCCTGTGTTGGACTGAATGGACCATTAGCCTGATCCAACATTGGCTTCTCATATGTTCTAAAGCCTTTCAGTCAGTGTTCCCTGCCTGCTGCCTTCTGCTGTAGTCCAGGGTATTCTGTTTTATTGCTGTTTTGTTGACCTTCATCAACTCTGTCTCCTACCCTGCTATGTTCCTTCAGGTCCACCCACCAGCAGAAGAAAGATGTCTTGTCTGTCGAACCCATGTGCCTCAAGCTGTCCTCCCATGACCGTGTCTATCCAACCACCACCTTTCATGGTGAAGGTTCCAGGGCCATCCATGTACTGCTCTGACCGACCTCTGTGCCTTGAGCAGTGCAATGATCCTACTCTTCTTCGGCCTTAAACCTGTGTATAGCGAACTACAAAGCCATAAAGGCAGCCTATCATACTGCGCGCCCATCAGCAACGTATCCTACAGTTCCTTTACCAAGGGAGCAACCAAGTGCTTTCAGAAGCCACTGTCCAGATTCCAGAGTGATTGCTACTCTTGCTACTAATGCTGAGCCCAAGACCTGCAACCCTTTGAAGAGTGAAGAGCCAAGAGTTAGAAATCCAAGTTCAACTCCTGTAATGCATGTTCGATTTGTCCCACTTTCACAATGGGGAATTGGTCTCCCATGTAGCAAAATGTATTGAAATGGAAGGTTTTTTCTCATTGAACCTTCAGTTTTGTGTATGGTAAATGAAGAAATTTGTTAGATTGGGCACCTGAAACGTCAAATTCTGGAATTATACCATTCTTCTCTTGAAAAATAAAGTCCTCCCTGCATCATAGCCTCTGTTTCCTGTTTTGGTCATTTCTTGTTTTAATTGTCCTCATAGATGGATACCATGCCTGGGGGAAACTGGGAGGTCACAAGCTAAAGGGTCCATGGAATTGTCTCAGTCAGTTAGAGAATGCCCCACACTTTTGGAGCTATGGACTCATGAAAACTTTTCATCGGTCCCATTCACATGGAGCATTTGCTGCACTAAAGATACGGATGATACGCGGATTTTCCGGGCACGATCACACTGCAACATCTGGGAAGCGTAGTGCACCCGTGGCTAACCCGTGGCATCTTGCCAAAGATACAGAGTTCTGGAAAATGCAGGGCAAGGGTGGGCGTCTGATCACGTTTCTGCTGGAATCCCGTGGCATCCGGTGCCCGCCCATGTCCCATTGCAAACCGGATGTTTGTTTTCTTTTAAGTCTCCACAGGATGCACACAAATGCCCACCGGTACATGCGCACACTGTCGTGAGGGGGAAAAAATCCAGTTTGCCATGGAAGCAGTGTCTAGCGATTGCCAGTGTGATTGCGCCGCGCCACTTCTTTGCCGCGCTGCAGGATAGCTGTGTGATCGGCACCTAATGGCATACCCATGGGACTTCCATGGGACATGTGATCAGTCTGCCGCACATTACTTTGCTCCGGGGCAAACAGCCACGCTCCCCCCCCTTGCATTTTCCAGCCCGTGTGACTGGGACCATGGCATGGTGAAATTCAACAGGCCCTAGGAATAGAATTGTTGCTGGTATGCCCCTTAATGCTGGATTAAAGGGATTTGTTGTTTTCATTAGTTCTTAATATTGAACCTTTAATACCCCTCAACTGTAAAAGCTGAAAATCGAGAGTATAAATCTCTTCATAGTGTAAGGTGTACCTTAGAATTTTTCTCTGCCATCATACCAAAGGATACCACTTAATCTGTACATGAACTGGGGAAGAGGCAGGGCCATGAATCAGGAAGTCCCCAGAGGAAGTCACCCCTTTGAGATGAATTAGGGGGTCTTAGGGTAAGAATGCTTACCAGGCCTGCCTCACAGATTTAGCTCAAGAGACTGTCCTTAGTCCCTTACATTTACTTTTGGTTTGGCCCCTTCCTCCTCTAACAAGTCCGATGGGCATTCTCTTACTAAAGAGTACAATAACCCTATAAGGTTGGCCACTTGATTTTACTACTGCAAATGAGAAGCTGGACAGCAGAGGGTCCCCCACCCTGTTTTTAAAGATCCCTCCATAAATTCAGAGCTGAGCTGTGCTTTGACTTGAAAACCACCCCTCTTTGGTTGGAATCTTTTTCTCACTTGGACCTGGAGGTCAAACTTAGTGCAGCATTTTTACCGGCTGAGACAGCAGACCAGGCTGGTTATCTCAGAAGCAACCAATGAAAACGATCCCACTCCTAGAGCTAGCAATTCCAGGTTGGAAAATTCTCAGAGTTTGGGGGTTGAAGCCCAGGAATGGCAGGGTTTGGAGAGAGAAGAGTCCTCAACAGGGCATGCCATAGAGTCCACCCTCCAAAGCAGCCATTTTCTCCAATGGAATTGATCTGTTTAGTCTTGAGGTGAATTCCAATTCCAGGATATTCCCAGGTCCCACCTGGAGGCTGGAAAGCCTACCAACTCAATGGGAAATTGCAACCACCGTTTGTTGTCTGTTTATCCATTTTGATTGCACCATTCTCCACGGAATTCGGAGCAATACACACAATTCCTCTTGAGGCTGCCTATGCTTGTAGCCGCCACCACTCCCTGTGGCAGTGAATTCCAGTGTGTTGATTACTCTTTGGGTCTTACAATATTAGCTTTAACAGAGAATTATATCGATGGAGGAAAACTCCATCAATGGCTACTAGGGTTGATGAATAAAGGGAAGTTCCCCAAACATACATAGGCTGTAAACCTCTTAACACAAGGTGCAGGTGGCCACCCTGGAAAGGCCTTGACCACTCCATCGTATGAAAATTGGTCCCTCTGTCAGAACTGTCATGTGAGTAGTATCCCATGTTTGTAAAAAACTAGAATATGATTTCCCAGGTTAAAAATAGTCCTTTGAGTCTATTATATGCACTGTGCCCATTCTTGTGTGGTAAGTTTCAAAGGAAGGAAAGAGGAAACAAACTACTTAACCAGCAAGTAACTTTATTACCCTGTCCAAGGTCCAGAATAAAGAGGTCAAGAAGAAGTTATACACGAGATCAGGGTTGAACTATTCATTGGCAATTAGGGCAGTGATTTACATGAAGCAATACAATGAGATCCCT
Organism: Gekko japonicus; assembly: GCF_001447785.1. Classification (NCBI taxonomy): domain Eukaryota; kingdom Metazoa; phylum Chordata; class Lepidosauria; order Squamata; family Gekkonidae; genus Gekko; species Gekko japonicus. Next base: position 144,888 of record NW_015164753.1, read on the forward strand.
TCACTTTAGTGCAATCCTAGTCTGTGTTTGAGTATGTTATGTGGAAGGCCAGATACTGAAGCTGAAGGGAGCACTCACTGGAGAAGACCCTGATGCTGGGAATGATTGAAGGTCAAAGAGGAAGGGGACGGCAAAGGATGAGATGGTTAGATGGTGTTATTGATGCAACAGACATGGAATTAAGCAGACTCCAGAGGACAGTGGAAGACAGGAGGGCCTGGTGTCATGTGGTCCATGGGGTCATGAAGACTCAGGCTCGACTGTGCGACTCAACAGCAATTAGAAATGTTATCTGTTAAGCCATAAGTGACATCTTAAATTGGAAAAAGTTATAAAAAATAATAGAAAGTTAAAATAAATAAAAACAAAGAAATCTTTCTTCCCCCCTAAAGGACTCAGAAAAGGAGGCTGTTTCTCTACTGGGAGTTTCTTAAGCCAGTTCTTTGATCAACAGATCTTTCTTTAATAAAACACAAGATTCCCCCTCCCTTCGGTTAAAGCATCTGAAGGCCGCAAGATCTCAGAGTGTATTTTCTTTCACTTCTTACTAGGGATGGGCACAAATCTGCAAATGAACCCCAGTTCAAGCATGAACCAGGCTGGTTCATGCTTCACAAATCAGGGGTTCAGGAAAATGTGTCTCCTGAGATCTGCTCACGAACCTCCATGTTTTTCATGGAGGTTTATGAGGTTGTTGGGAGACATGTTCTTGGACTGCGACTGCAGCCCACCTGGAAGTGAGTTCCGAAGGCATTTAAATGCCCTCAGAGCCCACCAGCAGCCCCTCCCGAGTGAGCTCTGAAGACATTTAAATGCTTTCAGAGGCCACCTCTTGTTTGGGCGTGCCAACTGAGCTCCAAGTGTGAGCTCCGAAGGCGTTTATACACCTTTGCCCCTTTGACTCTGCCTTCCATTCAGATGTGGTCATGGAGAGGAGAGCAGGTGGGTAGCAAGCAAACTCTGAAGGGCTTTATAGTTATTTGGAGCTCTTAGAGTGAGCTCTGAAGGCTTTTATAAGCATTTGGAGACTACTCCAAGATGGGGCCTGCCCATATTAAGACCTGTCCATATCAGGTCAAAGAACACCTACAAAAGCCTTCAGAGCTAGCAGAGGGAGCTCCAAAGGCCTATAAAGGCCTTCAGAGCTCACTCTTGGAGCTCAGTTGGGCCAACCCAACCATGAGGTGGGCTCCAAAGGCATTTAAATGTCTTCAGAGCTCACTTCTGGGTGGACCAAAATCCCCAAACCATGAACCAGTTTGACAAATGGAGGAGTTCATGTGAGGTTCAGAGTTTGGTGTTTGTGAAAACCCCAAACCACAACCCTCCAAAGAACCTCCATTTTCTGTATTCATGCCCACCCCTACTTTTGATATTTGCAAGTCAGAGGATCTTGGGGTATCTCCACTGGGGAGGGACAGGCCATGCAACAAGGAAGGGAAGCAAGAAAAACATACCCCACCTGTCTTGAATAAGTAGTCCAGTGATTTTACACCTATGCTAGGGAAAGGAGTTCCAGCAGCATAACTAATGATGTTGTAGGCACATGAGGCAGGTCTATGGTGATCATCCTCACAAGAAACTCCAAAATGGCCCAGCACAACAGACAATGCCAATGCCATTGATCCAATGCTACCTTGGTAGTACAAATGGAAGAGGTGGAAATTTACTCATGACCTCAATAGGGATTTGGCGTAATTGGTGTCTGGTACAGAGTGGTCACATCTCATGAAAAAAATATCTTCTAAAGCACATCATGTTCTCTTCTGTTCCATGAAACACCACTCCACTAATCATCATCTTCATCACTCCACTGAAATGGAAACAGTTGAGGAATCAAGAAATATGTCATTTCAAAAAAATGGTTCGTCTAGCAGTTCTGTATGTGTGAATACGCCTAATTAGTTCTCCTTTCTTACTCATTCTGTTAAGAACTGTAAACTGCAGACATACTAACTGCTTTTAGGATGGCATGGTTACAGAAGAGGAGAGGGTCTTTATGTGAACACATGTATCAGCAGTGAAAAAAGTTACCTTCGGCATGACTGGAAGTGGGCACAGAATAAGAGAGTCCCATGCATTTTCTTTAGACCGCACCATGGAGAAGCATTCAACAGACCTTATATAGCAGCCAACAACTGGATAGCACTTTGGCTAAAGCAGGGCAGATGTTTATCTGCACAATAGTGGTTATCTCATTCCATAGGAAGAAAACACTAGGAGTGTGCATTGCAAAATTTCCGAGCTGAAAATGCACACCAAAATCATTGATTCCGGTTGACCCTACAATGTTCTGGAATGGAAAAACAAATCCTGTATTCTTAGGCATTACGAAACACGCCTGCTCTGGATAATTCATGTTGTTTCTCATGTCCAGGTGCTTACCATCAGGCATCTTGGTTTTTCTATGATTCTCCAAATTTCCCAGGCAGTGGCATTTCTCCTTTGCAGTATGATCCTTGCAAAGTTCAAGATGTGAATTCTCCTACTGTTTTCGCCTTCCTGGACCAGTCCCAGAGAAGGAATTTTTATGGAGGAGTCTGCGCTAAGTTGTGCTCAGTAGTCTCAACTAGGGGTGGGCATGAACCCGCTCACAAACCTAAATTCCTGACAAACCAGGGTCAGGTTCATGGTTCACAAACTATGGTTCATGCAGGGCCGGCCCCAGCTTATTTTGCACCCTAGGCGAGGATCCCTTCTGGCACACACCCCTGTGCGCCCACCATTTTTCAAAAATAAATGCATTTTAGGAAGAATGAAAAACACGTATAATCAAGAAACTCCCAGAGTACGGGGTCGGGTGCAGTTCGGCGCCGCTAAGGGCCAGCCCGCTCTAGGCGATCGCCTAGTTCACCTAGTGAGTGAGCCGGCCCTGGGTTCATGCCATCCTACCCTCACGAGCCACGCAAACCTCCCACAAATCCTTCAGATGTCTTTGTGGGGTTCGTGTCGGCAGGCACACTGTCTCCAGTGACAGGGCTTGGAGAAGGCATTTAAAGAGACTGTGGTTTCCTTAAATGCTTTCTCCAAACTTGCAAAACCATTTAAAGGGCTTATTTTTAGTTCTGATTTTATTGGTTTTAGTGGTTTTAAAATGTGGTTTTATTATGGACATGATAGTGGTTTATAAAATTATGCATGGGGTGGAGAAAGTTGACAAAGGGACATTTTTCTCCCTCTCCCAAAACACTAGAACTCGAGAGCATCCAATTAAGGTGATGGGTAGTAGGTTCAGGACAGACAAAAGGAAATACTTCTTTACACAATGAATGAATAACATACAGAATTTGCTGTCAAAGGATATAGTGATGGCCATAAGCATAGACGACTTTATAAGGGGATTAGACAGATTCATGGAGGATAAGTCTATCAGTGGCTACTACCTGTGGTGACTGAGGGGAACCTCCAGACTCAGAGACACTTATCCTCTGAATCCCAGAGCCAGGAGGAAATACCTTCTAAAGCACATTGTGTTCTCTTCTGTGTCATGAAACACCACTTCACTAATCATCATCTTCATCACTCCTTTGAAATAGAAACAGTTGAGGAATCAAGAAATACATCATTTAAATATGGTTTGTCCAGCAGTTCTGTATGTGTGAATACGCCCAATTAGTTTCCCTTCATACTTATTCTGTTAAGAGCTGTAAACTGCAGACTTACTAACTGTTTTTCGTGTGGCACGGTTCCATAAGAGAAGAGGGTCTTATTTATCAGCAGTGAAAAAGAAGTTCTCTTCGGCATTACTGGACGTGGGTGCAGAACAAGACAGTTCTATATATTTTCTTCAATAACAGGTTATTTCAGACCTTCCCATGGAGCAGCGTTCAACAGAACTTCTATAACTGCCAACAACTGGATGGAACATTGGCCGATAAGGAATTGACATTCAATCTTTCCCAGCATCAGGGTCTTCCCCAGGGAGTGCTCCCTTCTCATTTGGTGGCCAAAGTATTTGAGCTTCAGTTTCATTATCTGGCCTTCCAGGGAACAGTCAGGGTTGATTTCTTTTAGGATTGACTGATTTGATCTTCTTGCAGTCCAAGGGACTCTCTAGAGTCTTCTCCAGCACCATAGTTCAAAAGAATCTATTCTTCAGCACTCGGTCTTCCTTATCTGCACAATAGTTCTTATCTGCACAATAGTACTTAAGTATCTTGTTCCATTGGAGGAAAACACTAGGAGTGTGCATTGAAAAATTCCTGAGTTGAAAATGCATACACACAGAAATTATTTCAGGTTGACGGTATGATTTTCTGGAATGGCAAAATAAATCAGGGATACTTAGGCATTCCAAAACACCACTGCACTAGATAATTCATGTTGTTTTTCATGTTCAGGTGCTTACCGTCAGCCATCTTGTTTTTTCTTTGATTCTCCAAATTTACCAGGTGGTGGCATTTTTCCAAATTTCCCAGGTGGTGGCATTTCTCCCTTGCAATCAGATCCTTGCAAAGATCAGGAGGTGAATTCTTCTACTTTTTTGCCCTCAGAGACCAGTCCCAGAGGAGGAATTTCTGTGGAGGCGTCTAGTCTCAGCTAGGGGTGGGCATGAACCCGCCCACAAACCTAAATTCCTGAAAAACTGGGGCCCGGTTCACGGTTCACAGACCTTGGTGCCATCCTGCCCTCATGAGCTACACGACCCTCTCCCACCTACCTTTCAGGTGGGTTTGTGTGGTCAGTCTTGGCAGACCCACTGGCACCGGTGACAGGGCTTGGGAAGGCATTTAAAGAGGCCGCAGTTTCCTTAAATGCTGACTCCAAGCTTGCAAAAACCATTCAAAGCACTTATTTTTAGTTCTGATATTATTGATGTGTTGTTGCTGTTTTGGATGGCTTTAACGGTTCTAAAATGTGGTTTTATTACGGACACGATAGAGGTTTATAAAATTATGCACGGGGTGGAGAGAGCTGTCAAAGGGACATTTTTCTCCCTCTCCCAAAAATCTAGAACTCAAGGGCATCCAATGAAGGTGATGGGCAGTAGGTTCAGGACAGACAGAAGGAAATACTTATTTGTGTCGGGAGGTCGCTGGCAGAGACCCCCCGACTACGCAGGCGCAGTCCCCCTTAGCACCAGACGACTTACCCAAGATAGTCAACGACCCTTTAGGGGAGGACTCGGGCTCCTCGAGAGACAACCCAAGCGGGGAAGTAGCTCAGTTAAAGGAGGAAGACAAGGGAAAGGAATGTATTGGGGATCAAGACAGGGTTGTGATAGGAGAAAGGAGGGGTGGCAGGACGCCTAAAGCAGGGACCTGTACACAAGGAATACGAGACTGGTGTGGGCACTTTAAGGAATGGGTGTGGGGAGGTCAGTGGAATGACAAACTCATTGTAAAAGAAAATAAAGAAAAAGAACAGGTGACCTCGAGGACGAATGATGGGGAGATACGATGATTAGGAGCCAAGTGAATATAACTGGGCTCTACAATCGACTCCTCATGGGTGACAGACGCGAGAGAGAGGAAATATGTCAAACCCATCACTGAGAGGAAACCTAGTTCTGATTTTCTAAATGAGGTTGTCACCCTGGCTGACCCTCGCAGTCTGCCCTCGGCTGGAGTCCATAGAGAGGTTGACAATTTACACAATGAGTGAGTAACATATGGAATTTGCTGTCAGAGGATATAGTGATGGCCATAGGCACAGCTGGCTTTATAAGGGGATTAGACAGATTCACGGAGGATAAGTCTATCAACAGCAACTAGTTTTGGTGACGGAGGTGAACCTCCAGACTCATAGGCACTTATCCTCTCAATCCCAGAGCCAGGAGGCAACATCAGAAGAAAGCCTTGGCCTCTGTATAACCTCTTGTTTGCCATTCAGAGAAACTGATTGCCCCTTGTGTGAGACAGGAAGTTGGACTAGATGGGCGACTGGTCTTCTCCAGCAGGGCTCTTCTTATGTGTATTGTAATCTCTTCGCTGCCTTGGTGGCCCTTGTGATGTCAGAAAGGTGGGAAGCAAATTTTGCAAAATAAATAAAATAATTTTTTTTTGAAGTTCAGTTCAGGCAATATTTGGGAAAATGCAGGGGTCATTTCGTAGAAAAAGAGCTAGGGGCACTCATTAGCATAACTCATTAGCATATACCACACCCCCTTGACATCAGGGGCCCGGCGGTGGACCTGCAAGGCCGGTGGGAATGTGAGGAAGCCCCACCAAGGCCCTCCCTGGCCTCAGGCAGGCAGGGGTGGGGAGAGGCGGGGAGGAAGCAACTTACCCTCCCTCTTCTCCTGCCTCTTCCTGGCTGAATGAGGGCTGAAAGCGGGGTGGCCGGAAGCAGGGGGTGGGGCTTCATCATGTGCCTCGCCCCCTGCCCCTCACCCAGGGGAACTGCGATCCCCTGCGTTCCCCCCCCCCGAAATGACCTCTGGGGAAATGTTTTATGAGTGGATAGTCCAAAACACGACGCCAAGGAAAGTAACCAAGTGTGGGGTGAACAATCATGATGAAAATTTACTAAGAGTGAAATCATGGGTTGCAAATTGGGTGTCATGTGAGGCCAAAAATATCAGAAATTATATAGAAGACTTATGAAAACAAAACACATCATTGGCTCAACCAACTTTAAGGACTGTATAAAAACCTGCACCGCACTGAGCCTCCTACACCAGCAGTTCCTGATACAGAGACTCTTCCCTTGAGTTCTTTCCATTGGAGATCCAGGTAAGTTTTGCTGAGACAGATTTTGACTTGCTGCTATGCAAAGACTTGGAAATTGTTCTTGATTATCTTTCCAAACTCTTATGTTCTTATTTTCTTATGAAGGCCTTGGCCTCTATGTCCTGTCATTCAACCGCCAAAGGAACAGGTTGGCCGCTGTGTGAGACAGGATGCCGGACTAGATGGACCCTCACTGGTCTGATCCATCAGGGCGAGTCAGTTTGGTGTAGTGGTTAGGTGTGTGGACTCTAATCTGGGAGAACTGGGTTTGATTCCCCACTCCTCCACTTGCACCTGGATGGATGACCTTGGGCAAGTCGTAGTTCTGATAAGAGCTGTCCTTGAAAAAGAGCAGTTTCTGTCAAGAGGTCTCTCAGCCCCACCTACCTCACAGGGTGTCTGTTGTGGGGAGGGGAAGGGAAAGGAGTTTGTAAGCCGCTCTGAGACACCTTTGGGTAGTGAAGAGCGGGGTATAAATCTAATCTCTTCTTTTCCTCTTCTTATGTTCTTAACTGGACTTAACAAATTCTCAGCCTCACTTTTTACTTCATTTGACTGAGAATGTAGAACCAGAAGAAGAGCTAAGCAATTTTTGATACTGTTCTTATACATTTCAAATGTGGTTTTCAATGCCCTACTGAGTTCTCTGAAGTAGCTGAAGAGATATGGAATGTCCATCAGCATTCCAACACTATTTGTAGTAGGATCTGAGCTTTCATGAGTCACTGCTCACTTCCTCAGATACTTCAGAAGAAGAGAAAAATGTTTCAGGAAGGGTCCTACCCTGCCACAAATGTTGTTAGTCTTAAGGTGCTACTGAACTCTTTCTCTTTTCTACTAAGATAGACGGACAGACAGACAGATAAGTAGAAGGGCCAAATGAGTGGCCTTGGAGGGCAGGTTGTCCTTTTCCTTAGCAGCCCAATGGGCCACACAATGTGCTGGAGAACACCCAGCCCAGCCAGTCATGTCTCCTTGAAAGTGAAGGACCTGGAAAAATGAGAGCCACTGCTCTAACTACCATAGATGGACATTTCTCATATGGAATATCAATAAGTAGTCAGGCCCATGGACTCTTGAAAACACAAATTGGAGTAGAGCACTGTTCCTGGCTTGAAACCTTAGACAAGTCTACTGATGGAAGGATTTCAGCCAGTGGAAAATGACATCCTCACTCCTCGCCAACTAGCCCACTGCTGTAGCCCAGGGTTCTTTGAGATTCCTCTTTTGTTGACGTTTGTAAACTCTGTCTTCTACCCTGCTCTGTTCCTTCAGGTCCACCCACCAGCAGAAGAAAGATGTCTTGTCAGTGGAACCAGTGCTCCTCAAGCTGCCCTCCCATGACCGTGTCCATCCAACCACCACCTTTCACGGTGAAGGTTCCAGGGCCATCCATGTATTGCGCTGACCGGCCCCTGTGCATTGAGCAGTGCAACCCTTGTGCTCCATACTGCCCACCTATTGGCAACGTATGCAACCCTTGTGCTCCATACTGCCCACCCACCAGCTACGTATGCTACACTTCCTTCCCCAAGGGAGCAACCAAGTGTTTTCAGAAGCCGCTGTCAAGATTCCAGAGTGATTGCTACTCTTGCTACTAATGCTGAGCCCAAGATCTGCAGCCTGCCCAAGAGTGAAGAGCCAAAAGTTAGAAATCCAAGTTCAACTCCTGTAATGCATGTTCGATTTGTCCCACTTTCTCAATGGGGAATTGGTCTCCCATATAGCAAAATGTATCAAAATGGAAGGTTTTTTCCTCATTGAACCTTCTGATTTGTGTATGGAAAATGAAGAAATTTGTTTGATTTGGCTCCTGAAACATCAAATTGTGGAATTTTACCATTCTTCTCTTGGAAAATAAAGTTTTCCCTGCATCATAGCCTCCATTTCCTGGTCATTTCTTGTTATGGATTGCCCTCATCAATGGAAACCATACCTGGGGGTAATTGGGAGGTCACAAGCTGAAGGGTCCATGGAATTGCCTCAGTTAGTTAGAGAATGTCCAGCATTTTTTTGGAGCCATAAATTCATGGTACGTTTTCATGGTATGGTGAAACTCAACAGGCCCTGGGTCTAGAATTGGTAAAATTCAACAGGCCATGGGACTAGAATTACTGCTGGTATGACCCTTAATGCTGGATTAAAGGGTTTTGTTTGTTTGTTAGTGTTTCATACTGAATCTTTAGTAACCCTCAACTGTTTAAGTGATTGGTTACTACAGTGATTAACCTTAATTTTAACAGCTGCATATTAAGAGTACAAATCTCTTCATGCTGTGAATATGAATTCACAATATTTTTTTCCTGCCGTCATATTAAAGGACACCACTTAATCTGTAAACAAATTGGCCATAAATCAGGAAGACCCCAGAGGGAACTGCCCCTTTGAGATGAATTAGGGGGTGTCCCACAACCTGCCTCAGGAGGCGGAGGGCACTGTGGAATGAATTCCTGGGATGCCGAAGGTCGGGACCACCTCGCTATGAGGGAAGCCCAAGACAGGCGACCAGAACCCCCATGGAGAACACCCCCGCTCCCACCGAGAGATGGAAAGGCCCGGGAGGGGGGGTGCCGGGGAAGGAGACGGAGCCGATGCCAGAGAAACAGCCAGCGACTGGCACGCTCCATCAGTCGGAGGTGCAGGGTGGGCGCGCATGGGCCCGGATGCGCAAAAGCTGGAGAAGCTCACACTTACCGGAGAGAGGGAAGTTCAAAACACCCAGGAACATGACAGTGGGTCTTGGGTAAGAATGCTTACCAGGGCTGCCCCCCAGATGTACCTCCAGAGACGATCCTTGGCCCCTTTCATTTACTTGTGGTTTTGCCCCTTCTTCCTATAACAATGGTGATGGGCATTCTCTTACTAAGTAGCGCCACAGCCCTATGAGGCTCTGCAGTTGTTTTTCCTATTGTGTTGGACAGTAGAGGGGGTTGGGGAGTTTTAAAGGTCCCTCAGTAAATTCATAGCTACGATGAGTTTTGATTGGAAATGCCCCTCTTCGATTTGGAAGGTTCCCCCCCCCTCACTTGCAAACTGAGTGCAGCATTTCAACAGGCCGAGGCACCAGACCAGTCTCTTTCGGAGACGAAGCTTTGTTGAATTTAGGGTGAAGCAGACAGTACACACCTGGAGCCTGGCTTATGAACTGTGAAGCAAAAGGAGTGTCAATATGTCAGAAGCAACCAAAGAAAGCAAGCCGACTCCTAGTATTAGCAATTCCAAGTTGGAAAATGCCTGGAGTTTGGGGGTGAAGCCCAGGAATGGCAGGGTTTGGAGGGGGAAGTGTCCTCAGCAGGGCATAATGCCATGGAGTCCACCCTCCAAAGCATCAATCTTCTCCAGCAGAATTGATCTCTGTAGTCTGGAGATGAGCTGTGATTCCAGTAGATTTCCAGGTCCCACCTGGAGGCTGACGAACCTATCAGCTCCGTGGGAAACTGAAACCACCATTTGTTTATCCGTTCTGACTGCACCATTCTTACAGGAACTCAGAGCAATACATACAATTCCTCTTGAGACTGTCTATGCTTGTAGCTGCCACCACTTCCCATGGCAGTGAATTCCAATGTGTGTGGGGTTGAGCGAGCTCTGACAGAAGCTGCTCTTTTTCAAGAACAGCTGTGCCAGAACTATGGAGGAGTGGGGAGTCAAACCCGGTACTCCCAGATTACAGTCCATGCACTTAACCACTATACCCAGGGGTCATTTCCTGTGGGAGTGCACAGGAGTGGAGCTCCGGCAGTAAGGAGCCCAGGGGGAGGGCACATGCAACAAGCCCCCCCTGCTCCCAGCAGCCCTCAGTCAGGCCACAAGGAGCAAGAAGCAGCCAGGTAAGTTGCAGAGACCCCCAACCTGCCTTCAGGTACAAGCTCTCCCTCCTCTGTGAGGGCAGATCTGCACATTCCTCCCCTCATAGCTAGCAATCCAAAACAGTCCAGTGGAGCCTGAGCAGTGGGTGTTGCCTTCTGACACATTTCCAGTGATGTCAGGGGGTGTTGTATATGCGAATACGTTATGCTAATAAGTTATGTTAATGAGCTCCTGCACCTCTTTTTTCTACGAAATGACCCCTGACTGCACCAAACTGGCTTTCTGTAAAGGCTGTAAACCTCTTAACACTACCTGTAGATGGTAGTGCTGGAAAGGCCTTGACCTCTTCTCTATACCGAAATTGGCCCCTCTGTCAGAGCTGTCTGGCGAACAGCATCCCATACTTGTAAAGAATGAGAACATCAATTCCCAGTTTTTTTTAAAAAAAGGAGCCATTTGAGTATTATACCCAGTGCCCATCCTAGCTTGGTAAGTTTCCAAAGGAAGGACAGAGGGAAGGAAGAGAACTACTTAACCAGCAAGTAACTTTATTGCCCTATGGAAGGTAGAGAGGTCAAGAAGAAGTAATGCAAGAGATTGGGTCTGAACTATTCGCTGGCAATTAAAGCATCTATTTGCGTGAAACAATCCAATGAGAACCCAGGGGCGGATTAAGGCTCACTGGTGCCCTAAGCACTGACCAATCTTGGTGCCCCCCTCATTTCCACATTGACCTAGTCCGTTTTACTTCTTGACCTGTCTGACCAGATATACAATGCAATACAAGAATTTATTCATATGATAACACAATATACTGTTCAGACTAAGCCAAGCTTGGGCTACATAAAGTTCTACAAAAATGCAATACAACATCTATTTTAATATTACACAAGTTTTAAAGTTCCAATATTCATGACCTGAAAGGCATTTTTCTACGTCATTTTCGCAAAATCACTGATTACATGGGGCTGAAATTAAAAAGGGGCAGAGAGGGTCATTGAAATGACTGTCATGACAATTGAATGTGGCTCCATGATTTTACTTTTAAACATAGTCTATGACACTGCACCTTGCCAACAAAAAAACAGAAGATAGCCCTAGGGTGCACCATGATCAATTTGCTCTAGTTTTATCATTTTTTTTTAACAAATCTTCATTTTTGTTCCTTTTCACCCTTTCCCCAACTTTGTGGTGCCCCCTTTGGCCCTGGTGCCCTAAGCACGTGCTTAGTCTGCTTAATGGTTAATCCACCCCTGTGAGAACCCTTCAATGCAATCCTAGTGTGTGGTTGTACGCTAAATAGCGCTTTTAGCTTACCTTTTGTTCAGACTGTGTTTCTTCCACATGGCTATCCCAGAGAAACTCATCAAAAGAGAAACGGTTTTGGTGGCATTCTTGTTAACAGATCTGTTGATGGCAAACAGTCTTCCCTGGCTTTATGGCTGTCTCATCTTGGAATTCTTACTATCAAGAAAATGTCAAGATAAGAGCAGTGTTTTTATTTTACAAATGTTATATTTTGTGGCAGAAAAGTGTGAAAAATTCGTAACCAAGCATCATGGACTCAGTTCAATTCGGAACAAAAATCCTGGCTCAGGGACTGTGCATTAAATTTAAATGATAATCAATGGAGTTCTATTTGGTCTTCAAACCTCTATTCTACCTATTCTTTGAACATTAAATTATGAAAATATAAATTGATTTCGAGAGGGTATTCAACACCAATGAAGCTTTCCCAATTTAGATCTTGGCAAGATCCCTCTTGTTGGAAAGGGTATGGCATGTTCATTCAATTATACCATTGATTGAAGAAGACAAAAAGTGGGCTGTGCTGTCCCGTGTAAGCCAGACACCATCTTACTCCATTATTGGGAAGACTGATCAATTTCTAAGCTGAAGTTAGAACTTATTTCATTGCTGCTGATAGCGGCCAAAACCTTGATAGCCCAGACTTGGAAAACTGACAGCGTTCCATCAACCAAGCAATGGTTCACAGAATTATGGGATGTCATAATTTTTGAGAGACATCCCAATTTAAATGCCAGCACTGCTCTACCGAAAATGCTGATTTTGTATTTTATTGAAAATTCTGTCTTCATGTTAAGTATGTTATGTGTTAAGCTATAAGTGAAATCTTAAATGCTTAATATTGTATATTTGGAAACGTTATAAATAAAAAGTTAAAATAAATTAAAAAACAAAGATTTTTCCCCCTAGAGTACTCAGAAAAGTAGGCTTTCTCTCAAGAACGTGTTCACACACACTGCTACTCAAAAGTCCCCCCCCATCCCCGGAACCCATGGCGAGGCCTGACCTCAGCCCGCCAAGCTTCCCCCTCCCCTAGCAGCAGCGGTGGCGGCGCCTCGCTGGTCTGCCGAACTTCCCTACCCCGGTGGTGGCAGCGGCACTTCTCCGGCCCTCTAAGCCTTCCTCCTTCCCCCCTCCTCCATGTTATCCTCCCCACAACAACCCTGCAAAGTAGGCAAGGTTGAGAGAGAATGACAGGCCCCAAAGTCACCCAGCAAGCTTTCATGGCCGAGTGGCCACTCGAACCTGGGCTTCCCGGGTCTTAGTCCAGCCCTCTAATCACTGCAGCACGCTTCAGAACCTGGCCTTCCAGGGAACAGTCAGGGTTGATTTCTTTTAGGATTGACTGATTTGATCTCCTGGCAATCCAAGGGACTCTCAAGAGTCTTCTCCAGCACCATAGTTCAAAAGAATCTATCCGTTGGCGCTCGGCCTTCCTTATGGTCCAACTCTCGCAGCCATACATTACTACTGGGAATACCATTGCTTTGACCACACGGACTTTTGTTGGCAGGGTGAGGTCTCTACTTTTTATTATGCTGTCTAGTTTTGCCATTGCTTTTCTCCAAATTATTATTTTTAAATCTTCTCCTCTTGTCCTTTCCCCCCTGGGGAGAGAGTTCCAGAGCTTTGGCCACAAAGGCCTCTCCTTTGTTGCCTTCCGCTGAGTCTCAGAAAGGGGTGAGCACCCGAAGTAGGGCCTCCAAAGATGGCCACCGTGGTCAGGCAAGCTCATAAGGGAGTTTGCAGTCTTTCAGGTACCTTGGTTCTAAACCTCATAGGGCTTTGATCAAAACTTTGAACTGTTCCTGGAAACAAGTTGGGAGTGACTGTAAATGGGTCAAGGCGGTAGTGATAAGGGGACTATGACCCGCTCCAGTCAACATCCTGTCTGCAGCACTCTGTCCCAATGGAAGTCTCTGAACATTTCTCAAGGGCAGTCCCTCAAAGAGCACAAGACATCCACCGTCCCAGCCCAAGTCACCCGCCAGTGATGAAGTGTTACTAATACTGAAATAACTGGCTGCAATTTAGGTGTTACGTGTTTTTTTTTTTTAAGTAATTAATTGGACAACACGTGATCCTCTCAAATGACTCCAGGAGTTGTATAAAAACCTTCCAGACACAGAGTTAAAACACCAGCAGCTCTTGATACAGAGACTCTTCCCTCGAGTTCTGTCACTTGGAGAACCAGGTAAGGTTTGCTGAGGTAGATTTTAACTTGCTGGTGTACAAATACTCGGGGACTGTGGTTGATTCTTCTTTTCTGCAACACTAGAGTATGCTATCTCCCACAGCGATGATTATGCTCATCATTGAGCCAAAAGTAGAAGGTCTTGTGCTGTGTTCTGTTATGTGCTGTCAATTCACTTCTGACTTAGGGCAAAACCATGAATCAACAGCCTCCAAAATATCTTACAATTAACAACCGTGCTCAGGTCTTGCAAACTGAAGGCTGTGGCAAAATTTGTATATGTTTCATATGTTCAGTGGCTCTTAGCCACAAGGTATAGATAGGGGCTCTGGGGCAAGTGCTGCTCTGTCTTCTTGGTGCTTTGGGGGGGTCTACATTGGGAGGGCTTCTAATGTCCTGGCCCCACTGGTGGACCTCCTGATGGCACCTGGTATTTTTGGCCACTGTGTGACAAAGTGTTGGACTGGATGGGCCTTTGGCCTGATACAACATTAGATTCTCTTATGTTCTTATGTTGCTGTTTTTATACAAAGTAATATCCTTTAACCTTGGGATATTTTAATTCGTTATTCATTTTATGTTTAGTTCTTCTATCTATTTGAGTAATGTTCTCCCTTGTATAGTGCCAATGAAGGTGTGGTTATGCTGATGAACTGAAGGCTGTGAGATGTATCTTTAGATACCTAACCAGTTCAGTTTTCTGCTCTTGGTAGGCATGTCAAATGTGGGTGAAATCTAGTTTTTGCTTTACTGATCAGGAGCAGACCGAGGAGAGAAGATGGCCCGTAGCAAGCCAAGCTTAATGCTTCTTACGGTAGCGCTGTAGGAGCCACTCAGCTCAGTGGGGCAAACAGTGGGCATTAGCTCACCCGTATATATATGGGTGAGCTAATACTCTGATGTCTGGCTAGTACTCTGATTTCTCCTATGGAAGACTGGGCAGGTAATAAGAATGTGGGAAATGGCTTGGCTTGGAAGGTAGGTTTCCCCTCTTTCTGTGACCTGTGAGCCCTACAGTATACTGGAGGATCTCCAGCCCAGTCAATCGTGCCTCCTGCCCCCTTTGAACTGAAGGAGTTGGTAATACGACAGCCCTAGAGACAAAGCTGGATTTCTCACAAATTGAATAGCAAGAAGGTATCGACCCACACTCTTTTGGAAATAGACCTTTGAGCAAAGCACTGTTCCTGGTCTGGTTCCTGCCCAACACTTCTGCTGATCGAAGCATTTCTATCTGTGGAACATGGCTTCCCTACCTTTCGCATCCTGCTATAGTCCACAGTATACTTAAATTGACGTTTTGTTGACCTTTAGCAGCTCTTTCTCCTACCCTGCTATGTTCCTTCAGGTCCACCCACCAGCAGAAGAAAGATGTCTTGTCAGTGGAACCCGTGCTCCTCAAGCTGTCCTCCCATGACCGTGTCCATCCAACCACCACCTTTCATGGTGAAGGTTCCAGGGCCATCCATGTACTGCTCTGACCTCCCCCTGTGCATTGAGCAGTGCAACCCTTGTGCTCCATACTGCTCGCCCATCGGCAACGTATGCAACCCTTGTGCTCCATACTGCCCACCCATCGGCAACGTATCCTACACTTCCCTTCCCAAGGGAGCAACCAAGTGCTTTCAGAAGCCACTGCCAAGATTCCAGAGTGATTGCTACTCTTGCCAGTAATGCTGAGCCCAAGTCCTGCAACCCGCCCAAGACCTGCAAACCACCCAAGAGTGAAGAGCCAAGAGTTAGAAATCCAAGTTCAACTCCCGTAATGCATGTTCGATTTGTCCCACTTTCTCAATGGGGAATTGGTCACCCATGTAGCAAAATGTATTGAAATTGAAGGTTTCTTCACATTGAACCTTTGGTTTTGTATATGGTAAATGAGGAATTTTGTTTGATTTGGCACCAGAAACTTCAAATTGTGGAATCTTCTCTTGAAAAATAAAGTCCTCCCTGCATCATAGCCTCTGTTTCCTGTTTTGGTCATTTTCTGTTATGAATTGCCCTTATGAGTGGAAACCATCTCTAGGGAAAATAAGGAGGACACAAAATAAAGGGACCATGGAATTGCCTCAGTTAGTTACAGAATGCCCCACACATTTTGAAGCTATGGGTTTGTCAAAACTTTTCATGGTACAGTAAAATTCAACAGAGCCAAGGACTAGAATTGCTGCTGGTATTCTCTTCAGTGCTGGATTTTTTTTGGGGGGGGTTGTTCTTCCATCTTTAGTAGCTCTCAGCTGTATAAGAGATTGTTTGCTAGGGACAAACAGGGGGGGGGGACTGAACCCTGACACCTGGGATCCAGAACCTAAAAAGGTAAGTCAAACAGAATAGAGGGTCAACAATAAAAACTGAATGTATCTAGTATAAAAAGATACATGTATTTATTAACGAAGAATTAAAAAAAACATATAAGCGCCCAATCACACCTCATGTAAAAATACCAAAACCTAGCACACAAGGGCCAGTGGAATTAAAAACAAGGAAGGGAAGGAGAATGGGAGTAAGAAAAAACACACTTTGCCTGTCTTGATTAAGTAGTCCAGTGATTTCACACCTATGCTAGGGAAAGCCAGCAGCAGAACTAATGATGTTGTAGGCACATGAGGTTGTTCTATGGTGATCATCCTTACAATAAACTCCAAAATGGCCCAGCACAACAGACTATACCAATGCCATTGCTCCAATGCTACCTTGGTAGTACAACTGGAAGAGGTGGAAAGTTACTCATGACCTCAACAGGGATTTGGCGTTATTGGTGTCTGGTACAGAGTGGTCACATCTCAAGGGGGAAAAAATCTTCTAAAGCACATGATGTTCTCTTCTGTGCCATGAAACACCACTAATCATTGTCTTCATCACACCGTTGAAACAGAAACAGTTGAGGAAAAAATTCAGCTTGGTATAAATTTATTAAACTAGATCATTCCAGGACACAATATCCGTCCAAGATCTCCTTTTTAAAATTATATTCAGCTTTCACAGCTATTCCTTTCCAAACGATGCAAATAGCCAGGGCTTTTTTTTTGTAGAAAAAGCCCAGCAGGAACTAATTAGTATAATAGGCCACACCCAACAACAGAAACCTATTAGCATATTAGGCCACAGCCCTGACAAAAAAGCTCATTAGCATATCAGGCCACACCCCGTGCCTTCCCTTGGCTTGCCTGGGCATTTAAATGCCTCCCCGATCCTTCCAGGGCCCCCCTTGGCCTCAGAGTCGCGGGGGTGTGTGTCGCTCTCCAGGCCTTCCCTCTATAGCCACGCACACAGAGGTTTTGGCTGTAGTGGGCGTGGCCAACTCTGAAGCCAGCCGGAACTCTGTTCCTGTGCGTTCGTGCCCAAAAATAGCCCTGCAAACAGCCATGTCATTTTACTCAAACACCAGTTGCCCAGCACCTCTGTATATTGAGAGGTCCAGATCCTGAAGACATGTGGCATTATCTGCTGGCCTGTCCACTTTATTCAGATTATATTTTTAGGTACAATCTTCGCCAATTTAGGCCTTAGCACTTAGAACAAATCATATTTTAACTTGCAGATGTGGAATCAGAGGTCTTATACAAGGTTGTGCTTTTTGCCTTAGTGGCATAGAAAATTCAGGCCAAGCTAGGATCAGCATAGGTCAGTTGCTTATGGGAGTCATTCCTTTCTCTTATTAAACAAGTTTTAAAATGTAATTTTATAGTAGCTTAACTCAGTCTCATTGTACTGTGTTTTATTGTATACAATTTTTTTTACCGTTTACGTAGGGTTGCCAAGTGAGAACTGAGCCACAGCGGGGGACTCCCAGCTGGCGGCTGGAGCAGCACGCATCCACGTCACCCAGAAGTGATGTAGGCATGCTAGGGGCAGGGCCACGACCATCCAAGGAAAAACCATAGAGTTTTCCCTCGGATGACCGTGGCCCCGGCCCCAGCGTGCCTGGCGTGCCTGCGTCACTTCCGGGCGACGTGCACATTGGGGTAGAGTTCCCCCCGGGCCCGATCTACCGCCGGCAGGGAAGGGGCCTCTGGGGCGGGGGTTTCCCCGCCCCCCGGGGGGACTTGGCAAGCCTACGTTCATGTCTTGTAATGGCCATTGGCCCTATGCAATACAATTGAACTGAAGATGTAATACATTTAATTTTAGCTTAAGGACTCCAAAAGCCTTGGTAATAAAAAGCATGACAAAATAATTTTATTATGAAACATGAGACCGTTACTTAAATGCATTTTGTAGAAGACTATGGTAGAAGACTTAGACACAAAGCTCATTCGTAGAAAACATGTTAACCTATTGTGTGGCATAACTTAAAGAGAGAAGTATAGAAAAATAGGAGTGGAATGTTAAGATATTGTTTAAATAGTAAACCTATTATGGTAGCAAGAGTGGCATTTAGATTTATATGTATGAGGTAACGTCAAGTGTATAGTGTAACTGGTATTACTCTCATATCTGTTTGTATGTTTCTTGTCATGTTCTGTCTGAAAAGAATAAGAATCATTTTATTTAAAAAAATGAACTGAACTGAGCAGTTGAGGAATCAAGAAATATATCATTTTTTTTAAAAAAAAAGGTTCATCCAGCAGTTCTGTATGTGCAAATATGCCTAATTGATTTTCCTTTCTTATTCATTTGGTTAAGAGCTGTAAACTGAAGACTTACTAACTGTTTTTTAGGATGTTTCCAAAAGAGAAGAGGGTCTTTATGTGAACACATTTATCAGCAGTGAAAAAGAAGTCCTCTTCGGCATTACTGGAAGTAAGCACAGAACAAGAGAGTTCCATATATTTCTTTAAGTAACTGTTAAATTTAGACCTTCAAGGTCAAAGAAGACGGGGACAGCAAAGGATGAAATGGTTAGACTGTGTTATCAATGCAACGAACATGAAATTAAGCAAACTCCGGAGCAAGACGGACGACAGGAGGGCCTGGCATGATGTGGTCCATGGGGTCGCGAAGAGTCGGACTCAAGTGTGCGACTGAACAACAACAACAACAATCTCAGACCTTCCCATGGAGTAGTGTTCAATAGATCTTCTATAATAGTAGCGAAAGGTGCCCCCTGCATGCGGATACCTAAATCCGCACATCGGGGGCATCTGGGGGGGGAGGGAGATTTTTGTGCACACGTGGGGTAGTCCCCAGGTGTGCACAAAAATCTGAAATGTTGGAAATATATTGGGGGGATACTTAAATCCCCCCCAAAGTGACAGAGCGTCCCCTGCGCATGCGCAGGGAATGCTCTGCGAACTCCCTCGCCGCCGCTTGGGGGGGGGAGAGAAGAGAGGCCCTAGCGGCAAGCCGCTCAGGCCTCGCTTTGGAGCCGGGGGGGAGAAAGAGCCGGGGGGAGTGAGAGGCGGGGGGGGTGGAGGAGACGGGGGAGGGGGGAACTTACCTCCTCCTGCTGCTTCCTCCTCTGCCTCATGTGTGGAGGTCCCCCCCCCCGCAAGTATTGCGGGTCCTGCCCCTTGTCTTCTATAACTGTCAACAACTGGATGGCACTTTGGCTAATGCAAGGTAGAAGAAGAAGAAGAAGAGATTGGATTTATACCCCGCCCTTAACTACCCAAAGGTGTCTCAGAGCAGCTTACCATCTCCTTTCCCTTCCCCTCCCCACAACAGACACCCTGTGAGGTAGGTGGGGCTGAGGGAGCTCTTGACAGAAACTGCTCTCTTTCAAGGACAGCTCTTATCAGAACTATGGCTTGCCCTAGGTCATCCAGCAAGTGGAGGAGTGGGGAATCAAACCCGGTTCTCCCAGATTATAGTCTGCGCTCCTAACCAAGAAGAAGAAGAGGAGGAGGAGGAGATTTGATTTATACCCCACCCTTCACTACCCAAGGGAGTCTCAGAGTGGCTTACAAACTCCTTTCCCTTCCCCTCCCCACAACAGACGCCCTGTGAGGTAGGTGGGGCTGAGAGAGCTCTTGACAGAAACCGCTAAACCGCTCTTTTTCAAGAACAGCTCTTATCAGAACTACGGCTTGCCCAAGGTCATTCAGCAGGTGCAAGTGGAGGAGTGGGAAATCAAACCCGATGCTCCCAGATTAGAGTCCACACACTTAACCACTACACCAAACTGATTCTCAAATTGGCCTCGTCTCAGAAATGATATGATAGCATTGGAAAAAGTGCAGGGAAGGGCAACTAAAATGATTAAGGGGATGGAAAACCTTTCCCTATGAAGAAAGGGTAAAGAGGTTAAACAGTTTCAAGAGGAATTGTGTGAGGAGAAGAAGAAGAAGAGGAGGAGATTGGATTTATACCCCGCCCTTTACTACCCAAAGGAGTCTCAGAGCGGCTTACAATCTCCTTTCCCTTCCCCTCCCCGCAACAGACACCCTGTGAGGTAGGCAGGGCTCAGAGAGCTCTGACAGAAACTGCTCTTTTTTCAAGGACATCTCTTATCAGAACTATGGCTTGCCCAAGGTCATCCAGCCAGGTGCAAATGGAGGAGTGGAGAATCAAACCCGGTTCTCCCAGTTTAGAGCCCACACACTTAACCACTACACCACACTGACTCTCAGTTTGTGCTGAGTTCCTTGAAAAATGGTGCAGTCAAAATGGACAAATGGACTACCAATGGGGGTTTCAGTTTGCCATGGAGCTGGTAGGGTTGCAAGCCTCCAGCAGCAGTCTGGACATTTCTGAGAATTACAACTCATCTCCAGACTACACAGAGATCAGTTCCCCTGGAGAAAATGGCTGCTTTGGAGGGTGAACTCTATGGTATTATGCCCTGCGGAGGACTCTTGTCTCTCCATTATATTGATGTTCCTTTCTCCTTCACAGTTTATCAGCAAGGCTCAAATTGTGTCATGTCTGTTTCACCCTAAACTCAACAAAGTCTCCTCTCAGAAACAGCCTGGTCTGGTGCCTCAGCCTATAGAAACACTGTTCTCAGCATGACCTCAGTCTGCAAATGAGAAAAAGGTTACAACCAAAGAGGGATGTTTCCAAGTCAAAGCTCCTCTCAGCTACAAATTTACTGAGGGACCTTAAAAAACAAAAACAACAACAAAAAACACCCTCTGCTGCCCAACTTCTCATTTGCAATACGAAAATCAACTGGCCAGCCTCATAGGGTAGTTGTGCTATTCCATAAGAAAATGCTCTTCAGTGTTGTTGCAGGAGGAAGGGGCAACATGAAAAGTAAATGAAAGGGGCTAAGGATCGTCTCTTGAGGTAAACCTGGGAGGCAGCCCTGGTAAGGCATTTTTGCTCTAAAAAACCCGAATTCATTTCAAAGGGGAAATTTCTTTTGGGTCTTCCTGATTTACATCCGTGCCTGTTTCCCAATTTGTTTACAGATCAGAATCACAGAATCCCAGAGTTGGAAGGGGCCATACAGGCCATCTAGTCCAACCCCCTGCTCAATGCAGGCTCAGTTTAGATCATCCCTGACAAGTCTTTTTCTAGCCGCTGCTTGAAGACTGCCACCACCTCCCTAGGCAGCTGATTCCCCAGTTTAAAAACTCTTACTGTAAAAAAGTATTTTCATAATATCCAGCCGGTACCTTCCTGCCCTTAATTTAGACCCATTATTGTGAGTTCTTTGGTATAATGACCTTTCATATGAAGGCATAAAAAATTCTAAGATACATGTTATTGTCAGCTACGCTGCCATAAGGGTTGGGGGTGGGATGTTTGCATGCCCTGTGTACCAAGTACTGCTGCATTCCTTCTTTGCTTCTGTAATGCTTGCTTATCTATGGCCTTGCAGATGGTGTGTGGTGTCTGGGATTCAGGGAACCGTGGGAGCGCTTTCGGTTCCCAGCTTCGGCTCTAACGGTCTGGGGCTCCTTCTCCCGCGCGCGGGAATGTGGCTAATTGGCCTAAGGAAGGGATGTGTGCATACAAATATCCTATATCCCATTATGCTTGTAGGGTCAACGCCATTATTAACAGTGACTTTGTTACTGCATCTATAGCTCTGCAATAAAGTATAACCTTTCTCATAAGCGTGTGCTCAGTTGTTGGCTGTGGAATCTGAGAGTTGCAAAATGAAGTGATTTGTACTCTCAATATGCCACTGTTAAAATGAAAGTTAATCTATGCAGTAACCAATCTCTTGTACAGTTGAGGGCTACTAAAGATGCAAGATTAAGAACTGACAACAACAACAAAAAGTGTAATCAAACATAAAAGGCCATACCAGTAGCAATTCTAGTCCCAGGGCCTGTTGAATTTTACCATACTCGGGCCCCGGTCACATGGGCAGGAAAATGCGGGGGGGGGGAGCGTGGCTGTTTACCCTGGAGCAAAATAACGCACAGTTGCATGATCAGACATCCCATAGAGGTCCCGTTCAGGTCCTGTGGTTAGGGGGGAGGTGCCGATCACAGGACAATCCTGCAGCACGGCAAAGAAGCGGCCTCTCTATCAAAAGGCTCCGCAGGTTTAACCCCTTCCAGGGCTGCAGAGGAATGCAAACTGTGTCCTCCGTCCGGTCCTCTCCAGGAGGAGCTTCAGCCACTCTGCCCTCCCACCACGCCCCCCTGCACCTCCCCTTCTGCCGCTCGGTGCAGAGAGTTCCTCTCGAGCAGGCCGAGCCAGGAGTGGGGGCTATGGAAAAGAGGAGGGGGCTGTGTTGTTTGTTTTTAAATGAAGTGTGTGCATGCGCCATTGGGTGCTTGTGCGCATCCCGTGGAGACTTTTTTTAAAAAAAACCTTTTAGCGACAGGACATGGGCGGGCACCAGATGCCACGATCTACCACCGGAAACACGATCAGGTGCCCGCCCTTGCCCCACTATTTCTGGAAACTAGTACCTCAGAGGTACTAGTTTTTTACCCCGCATCTTCGGCGGGAAGCCTTGGGTTTGCCATGGGAGCGCTACGCTTCCCAGAAGTGGCGCTGTGATCATGCCTGGAAAATCCGACTATCTTCCATCTCTGTAGCGTGGCTAATGCTCCGTGTGACCACAGCCCATGAAAAGTTTCCATGAAACCATGGCTCCAAAAAGCGTGGGGCATTTTCTAACTGAGTGAGACAATTCTACTGTCCCTTTAGCTTGTGACCGGCCAATTTCCTCCAGGCATGGTATCCGTCTATGAGGGCAATTCATCACAGGAAATGACCAAAACAGGAACCAGAAGCTATGATGCAGGGAGGACTTTATTTTTCAAAAGATAAATGGTACAACTTCACAATCTGATGTTTCGGGTGCCAAATGAAACAAATTTCTTCATTTACCATAAACAAAACCAATAATTTAATGAGAGGAAAAAACACCTTCAATTTTGTATTATTTTTGCAACATGGGAGACCAATTCCCCATTGAGAAAGTGGGACAAATCTAACGCATTACAGGAGTTGAACTTGGATTTCTAACTCTTGGCTCTTTACTCTTCAGTGGGTTGCAGGACTTGGGCTCAGCATTACTGGCAAGAGTAGCAATCACTCTGGAATCTTGACAGTGGCTTCTGAAAGCACTTGGTTGCTCCCTTGGGGAAGGAAGTGTAGCATACGTTGCTGGTGGGTGGGCAGTATGGAGCACAAGGGTTGCATATGTTGCTGATGGGCGGGCAGTATGGAGCACAAGGGTTGCACTGCTCAATGCACAGGGGTTGGTCGGAGCAGTACATGGACGGCCCTGGAATCTTCACCATGAAAGGTGGTGGTTGGATGGACACGGTCATGGGAGGACAGCTTGAGGAGCACGGGTTCGACAGGCAAGACATCTTTCTTCTGCTGGTGGGTGGACCTGAAGGAATAGAGCAGGGTAGGAGACAAGAGCTGATGGAGGTCAACAAAACAGGAGTCACAAAATACCCTGGGCTGCCATGGTGTGTGTGGGCGGGGAATGGGGATGTCATGTCTCACTGACAGAAGTTCTTCAGTCACCAGACTTGTCTGCAGGTTCCAAGCCTGGACAGTGCTTTACTCCAGTTTGTGTTTTCAAGAGACCATGGGCCTGACTACTTACTGAAATTCCATATGTGACGTTTCCATCTATGGTGGTCAGGGCAGTGGCTCTAATTTTGCCAACCCCTTCACTTCCAAGGAGGCCCAACTGGCTGGGCTGGGTGTTCTCCAGCATATTGTATGGCTCATTGGGCTACTTAGGAAAAGGACAACCTGCCCTCCAAGCCCAGGCATTTGGCCCTTCTGCTTACCCCCCATTTCTGTCTGTATGTCTGTCTCAATAGAAAAGAGCAAGAGTCCAGTAGCACCTTAAAGACTAACAAAATTTGTGGCAGGGTATGAGATTTAATGAGTCACTGCTCACTTCTTCTGAAGTATCTGAAGAAGTGAGCAGTGACCCATGAAAGCTCATATCCTACTACCAATACTGTTGACATGCTCAAGGATATTCCATGTTACTTCAGCTACTTCACAGAACTCACTATGGCACTGAAATCCGCATTTGAAGTACATAAGAACAGTACCAAAAATAGCTTAGCTTTTCTTCTGGTTCTACGTTCTCCGTCAAATGAAGTAAACAGTGATGCTGAGATCTTGTTAAGCCCAGTTAAGAACATAAGAACGTAAGAAGAGCCCAACCCACTGGATCAGACCACTGAGGGTCCATCTAGTCCAGCATCCTGTCTCACACAGTGCCCAACCTGTTCCTCTGGATGGCCCAAAACAGGCCAGAGAGGTCGAGACCTTCTCCTGAGAAGAACATCAGAAGAGCCCTGCTGGATCAGACCACTGAGGGTCCATCTAGTCCAGCATCCTGTCTCACACAGTGCACAGCCTGTTCCTCTGGACGGCGAACGACAGGGCAGAGAGGCTGAGGCCTTTCCCTGATGTTGCCTCCTGGCTCTAGGATTCAGAGGCTGACTGCCTCTGAAGGTGGAGGTTCCCTTCAGTTATGAACAAACAAATAACAAACAAGAATACTAGTCTGGAAAGATAATCAAGAACAGTTTCCAAGTCTTTGTGTAACAGCAAGTCAAAATCTATCTCAGCAAATCTTACCTGGTTCTCCAATGGAAAGAACTCAAGGGAATAGTCTCTGTATCAGGAACTTCTGGTGTAGGAGGCTCAGTGTGGTGCAGGTTTTTATACAGTCCCTTGAGTTGGTGGAGCCAATGATGTGTTTTGTTTTCATAAGTCTTCTATATAATTTCTGATATTTTTTTTTACCTCACATGACACCCAATTTGCAACCCATGATTTCACTCTTAGCAAATTTTCATCATGATTGCTCACCTGGTTCCTTTCCATGGAGTCATGTACGGGAAAAGAGTTTCGGAGCATCCACTCTTAAAAACAGTTTCTGAAATCTTGCCTGAACTGAACTTTGAAGAAAAATTATTTTATTTATTTTACAACATTTGTTTCCCACCTTTGTGCCCTCACAAGGGCCATGACGGCAGTGAATAGATTAAAATACACATAAGAAGAGCCCTGCTGGAGAAGACCAGTCGTCCATCTAGTCCAACATCCTGCCTCACATAAGGGGCAACCAGTTTCTCTGAATGACCAACAACAGGACATACAGAGGCCAAGTCTTTCCTCTGATGTTGCCTCCTGGCTCTGGGATTCAGAGGATAAGTGTCTCTGAGTCTGGAGGTTCCCCTCAGTCACCACAGGTAGTAGCCACTGATAGACTTATCCTCCATGAATCTGTCTAATCCCCTTAAAAAGTCATCTATGACTATGGCCATCACTATATCCTTTGACAGCAAATTCTGTATGTTACTCACTCACTGTGTAAAGACGTATTTCCTTTTGTCTGTCCTGAACCTACTGCCCATCACCTTCATTGGATGCCCTTGAGTTCTAGAATTTTGGGAGAGGGAGGGGAAAAAAAATCCCTTTGTCAACTTTCTCCACCCCATGCATAATTGTATAAACCGCTATCATGTCCATAATAAAACCACATTTTAAAACCAATAAAACCAATACAATCAGAACTAAAAATAAGTCCATTAAATGGTTTTGCAAGTTTGGAGAAAGCATTTAAGGAAACCACAGTCTCTTTAAATGTCTTCTCCAAGCTCTGTCACCGGAGTCACTGTGTCTGCCGACACGAACCCCACAAAGACACCTGAAAGATTCGTGGGAGGTTCGTGTGGCTTGTGAGGGCAGGATGGTATGAACCACAGTTTGTGAACCATGAACCTGACCCCGGTTTGTCAGGAATTTAGGTTTGTGAGCGGGTTCATGCCCACCCCTAGTTGAGACTACTGAGAACAACTTAGCACAGACTCCTCCATAAAAATTCCTTCTCTGGGACTGGTCCAGGAAGGCGAAAACACCAGGAGAATTCACATCTTAAACTTTGCAAGGAGCATACTACAAAGGAGAAATGCCACTGCCTGGGAAATTTGGAGAATCATAGAAAAACCAAGATGCCTGATGGTAAGCACCTGGACATGAGAAACAACATGAATTATCCAGAGCAGGGGTGTTTCGTAATGCCTATGAATCCAGGATTTGTCTTACCATTCCAGAACATTGTAGGGTCAACCTGAATCGATGATTTTGGTGTGCATTTTCAGCTCGGAAATTTTGCAATGCACACTCCTAGTGTTTTCTTTCAACGGAACGAGATACTTAACTACTATTGTGCAGATAAACATCTGCCCTGCTTTAGCCAAAGTGCTATCCAGTTGTTGGCTGCTATATAAGGTCTAAAGAAAATGCATGGGACTCTCTTATTCTGTGCTCACTTCCAGTCATGCCTAAGGTAACTTTCTTCATTGCTGATACATGTGTTCACATAAAGACCCTCTCCTCTTCTGTAACTATGCCATCCTAAACACAGTTAGTATGTCTGCAGTTTACAGTTCTTAACAGAATGAGTAAGAAAGGAGAACTAATTAGGCATATCTGCACATACAGAACTGCTGGATGAACCATTTTTTTTGAAATGACATATTTCTTGATTCTTCAACTGTTTCCATTTCAGTGGAGTGATGAAGATGATGATTAGTGGAGTGGTGTTTCATGGCACAGAAGAGAACATGATGTGCTTTAGAAGATATTTTTTTCATGAGATGGGACCACTCTGTACCAGTCACCAATTACGCCAAATCCCTGTTGAGATCATGAGTAAATTTCCACCTCTTCCACTTGTACTACCAAGGTAGCATTGGATCAATGGCATTGGCATTGTCTGTTGTGCTGGGCCATTTTGGAGTTTCTTGTGAGGATGATCACCATAGACCTGCCTCATGTAGCTACAACATAATTAGTTCTGCTGCTGGAATTTCTTTCCCTCCTGAGGACTGGAAGGTAGCTAATGTCACTCCCATCTTTAAAAAGGGTTCCAGAGGAGATCCGGGAAATTACAGGCCAGTCAGTCTGACGTCGATACCGGGTAAATTGGTGGAAACCATTATTAAGGAAAGAATTAGTAGGCACATAGATGAACAAAACCTATTGAGGCAGACTCAACATGGGTTCTGTAAGGGAAGATCTTGTCTCACTAACCTGTTAATGTTCTTTGAGGGGGTGAACAAACATGTGGACAAGGGGGATCCAATAGATATTGTTTACCTTGACTTCCAGAAAGCTTTTGATAAAGTTCCTCATCAAAGGCTCCTAAGCAAGCTCAAAAATCATGGGATAAAAGGACAAGTCCTTTTATGGATCAAAAACTGGCTAATTAATAGAAAACAGAGAGTGAGTATAAATGGGCAGTTCTCCCAGTGGAGGGGTGTAAGCAGTGGGGTACCACAGGGATCAGTACTTGGTCCACTGCTTTTTAACTTGTTCATTAATGATTTGGAGTTGGGAGTAAGCAGTGAAGTGGCTAAATTTGCGGATGATACGAAGTTGTTCAGGGTGGTGAAAACCAGTGAGGATTGTGAGGCACTCCAAAGGGATCTGTCAAAGTTGGGCGAGTGGGCGTCAACATGGCAAATGGGGTTCAATGTGGCCAAGTGCAAGGTGATGCACATTGGAGCCAAAAATCCTAACTATAAATACACGTTGATGGGGTCTGAACTGGCAGAGACAGATCAAGAGAGAGATCTTGGAGTTGTAGTAGATAACTCACTGAAAATGTCGAGACAGTGTGTGACTGCAATAAAGAAGGCCAATGCTATGCTGGGGATTATTAGGAAGGGTATTGTAAACAGATCAGCCAATATCATAATGCCGCTATATAAATCAATGGTGCGACCTCATCTGGAATACTGTGTGCAATTCTGGTCACCACACCTTAAAAAGGATATTATAGCTTTGGAAAAAGTGCAGAAAAGAGCAACTCGAATGATAAAAGGGTTGGAACACTTTCCCTATGAGGAAAGGTTAAGGCGCTTAGGGCTCTTTAGCTTGGAGAAACGACGACTGAGGGGTGACATGATTGAGGTTTATAAGATTATGCATGGGAAAGAGCAGGTAGAGAAAGAGGTACTTTTCTCCCTTTCTCACAATACAAGAACCCGTGGGCACTCCATGAAATTGCTGAGCGGTCGGGTTAGAACGGATAAGAGGAAGTACTTCTTCACCCAAAGAGTGATTAACACTTGGAATTCACTGCCACAGGAAGTGGTGGCGGCTACAAGCATGGACGGCTTCAAGAGGGAATTAGATAAGCATATGGAGCAGAGGTCCATCAGTGGCTATTAGCCACAAGGTATAGATAGGGACTCTGGGGCAAGTGATGCTCTGTCATCTTGGTGCTTGGGGGGGGTCAACAGTGGGAGGGCTTCTAATGTCCTGGCCCCACTGGTGGACCTCCTGATGGCACTGGTATTTCTGGCCACTGTGGGATACAGAGTGTTGGACTGGATGGGCCTTTGGCCTGATCCAACATTGGCATCTCTTATGTTCTTATGTTCTTATGTTCTTATCCTCTGGCTTTTAAATGTCAAAAGGAGGGGTGGGCACAAATGAGGAAATTGGAGGTTCTTTGGAGGTTCAAGGTTTTCACAAACCCCAAACCTCCAACAAACTCCTCCATTTGCCAAACTGGTTCATGGTTTGGGCAGTTTGGGGAATTTGGCCCACCTGAAAGAGAGCTCTGAAGGCATTTAAATGCCTTTGGAGCCCACCTCCTGGTTGGGTCGGCCCAACTGAGCTCCAAGAGTGAGCTCTGAAGGCTTTTATTGGGCTTATATGCCCTGATATGGGCAGGTCCTAATATGAGCAGGCCTCACAGGGAAGTGGACTCCAAAGACTTATAAAAGCCTTCAGAGCTCATTCTCGGAGCTCCAAAGGTCTATAAAGGCCTCAGAGTTTGCTTGCTGCCCACCTGCTCTTCTGTCCATGATCACATCTGAATGGAAGGCAGAGTCAAAAGGGCAAAGGCTTATAAAGAAGAAGAAGAAGAAGAAGAAGAAGAAGAAGAAGAAGAAGAAGAAGAAGAAGAAGAAGAAGAAGAAGAAGAAGAAGAAGAAGAAGAAGAGATTGGATTTATACCCCACCCTTCACTACCCAAAGGTGTCTCAGAGAAGCTTACAAAGGCCTTCGGAGCTCACCCTTGGAGGTCAGTCGGGCTCACCCTACCTGGTGGGCTTCAAAAGCATTTAAATGCCTTCAGAGCTCACTTGGGTAAGGCCATTGGTCAGTGGTTGGCTCTGACAGCATTTATATGACTTCGAAGCTCACTTCTGAGTGGGCCACCAGACCCAGACGTAAGCTGCTAAGACTTTTAAATACCTTTTGAGTCCAAGAATATGTCTCCCATGAACCTCACAAACCTCCATGGCTTTTGGGAGGATGATAGGATACACATTCTCCTGAACCCCTGGTTTGCGATCCATGAACCGGCCTGGTTCGTGCTTGAACCAAGATTCATTTGCACCTTTGTGACCATCCCTCGTCAGAAGTGCAAGAAAATACACTCTGAGATCTTGTGGCCTTCAGATGCTTTAACTGAGGGGAGAGAGCAGCTAGTGTGTTATTAAAGAAGGTTTGGTGCAGTGGTTAGGAGTGTGGACTCTGATCTGGGAGAACCGGGTTTGATTCCCCATTCCTCCACATGCAGCTGCTGGTGTGACCTTACGTCCATCACAGTTGACTCAGAGCTGTTTTGGAAAGAGCAGTTGTTGATAGAATTCTCTCAGCCCCATCACAGGGTGTCTGTTGTGGGGGGTAGGGAAAAGAGAGTGTAAGCCACTCTTTCAGGTAATGAAGATCTGGGTATAAATCCAATCTCCTCCTCCTCCTTGTCGTCTTCTCCTTCTCCTTCTCCTTCTCCTTCTCCTTCTCCTTCTCCTTCTCCTTCTCCTTCTCCTTCTCCTTCTCCTTCTCCTTCTCCTTCTCCTTCTCCTTCTCCTTCTCCTTCTCCTTCTCCTTCTCCTTCTCCTTCTCCTTCTCCTTCTCCTTCTCCTTCTCCTTCTCCTTCTCCTTCTCCTTCTCCTTCTCCTTCTCCTTCTCCTTCTCCTTCTCCTTCTCCTTCTCCTTCTCCTTCTCCTTCTCCTTCTCCTTCTCCTTCTCCTTCTCCTTCTCCTTCTCCTTCTCCTTCTCCTTCTCCTTCTCCTTCTCCTTCTCCTTCTCCTTCTCCTTCTCCTTCTCCTTCTCCTTCTCCTTCTCCTTCTCCTTCTCCTTCTCCTTCTCCTTCTCCTTCTCCTTCTCCTTCTCCTTCTCCTTCTCCTTCTCCTTCTCCTTCTCCTTCTCCTTCTCCTTCTCCTTCTCCTTCTCCTTCTCCTTCTCCTTCTCCTTCTCCTTCTCCTTCTCCTTCTCCTTCTCCTTCTCCTTCTCCTTCTCCTTCTCCTTCTCCTTCTCCTTCTCCTTCTCCTTCTCCTTCTCCTTCTCCTTCTCCTTCTCCTTCTCCTTCTCCTTCTCCTTCTCCTTCTCCTTCTCCTTCTCCTTCTCCTTCTCCTTCTCCTTCTCCTTCTCCTTCTCCTTCTCCTTCTCCTTCTCCTTCTCCTTCTCCTTCTCCTTCTCCTTCTCCTTCTCCTTCTCCTTCTCCTTCTCCTTCTCCTTCTCCTTCTCCTTCTCCTTCTCCTTCTCCTTCTCCTTCTCCTTCTCCTTCTCCTTCTCCTTCTCCTTCTCCTTCTCCTTCTCCTTCTCCTTCTCCTTCTCCTTCTCCTTCTCCTTCTCCTTCTCCTTCTCCTTCTCCTTCTCCTTCTCCTTCTCCTTCTCCTTCTCCTTCTCCTTCTCCTTCTCCTTCTCCTTCTCCTTCTCCTTCTCCTTCTCCTTCTCCTTCTCCTTCTCCTTCTCCTTCTCCTTCTCCTTCTCCTTCTCCTTCTCCTTCTCCTTCTCCTTCTCCTTCTCCTTCTCCTTCTCCTTCTCCTTCTCCTTCTCCTTCTCCTTCTCCTTCTCCTTCTCCTTCTCCTTCTCCTTCTCCTTCTCCTTCTCCTTCTCCTTCTCCTTCTCCTTCTCCTTCTCCTTCTCCTTCTCCTTCTCCTTCTCCTTCTCCTTCTCCTTCTCCTTCTCCTTCTCCTTCTCCTTCTCCTTCTCCTTCTCCTTCTCCTTCTCCTTCTCCTTCTCCTTCTCCTTCTCCTTCTCCTTCTCCTTCTCCTTCTCCTTCTCCTTCTCCTTCTCCTTCTCCTTCTCCTTCTCCTTCTCCTTCTCCTTCTCCTTCTCCTTCTCCTTCTCCTTCTCCTTCTCCTTCTCCTTCTCCTTCTCCTTCTCCTTCTCCTTCTCCTTCTCCTTCTCCTGTTCAGTTGATAGAGACCTTCTTTGGATTAAATTAGGTCATCTGAGGCCCTGTTCACACTAGGGGTTTTGGGCCGGGAGCGGGACGGATTGGGGCGGAGCAAATGGACGCGATCCCACGGCAACATCTGGGAAGCATTGCCTGCCCGTCCCCGATCTGTCTCTCCCACCCGAAAACCCGCACTAAAAAGAACCACCTACCTAGGTGGTTCTTCGGTGTAGAGCGCTTCAATCAGGGCCATGAGATCGCTGGCACGTCCTTGCGCCGGCGCATCCCGGCCCCCGGCCGAACTGCACATGCTCGAGCATGCACAGTTCGGCAACCTCCCCCTCCCCCCGACTCTTCCTCCCCGGCATCTGATTGTGCCGGGGAGCAACGGTGCGCGGTGCACGGGATTTGACGATAGATAGAACTGGCATAAACCCTTCAGTATGGTTGAATGCAGGGGTCATTTCCTAGAAAAAGAGCTAGGGGAACTCATTAGCATAACTCATTAGCATATGACACACCCCCTGACATCACCGGAAGTGTGTCATAAGGCCACACCCCCTGACATCACCGGAAGTGTGTCATAAGGCCACACCCACCACTCAGTCTTAGTCTTAAAGGTTAGTCTTAAAGTTGCTATTTGTTAGTCTTAAAGGTGCTATTTGAACTCTTGAACTATTTTGCAGCAACAGACTAACACAGCAATGAAGAGAGAAAGTTTTGACTTTGCTGCCCAAGAGGAAAGGGGAGGTATAAATATTTTAATTAATAAATAATATAGCAGCCTTGCACCCACCTTCAGTTAAAATCATGGGAGCAGGCTGCAGGCTCCCTTGGACCTCTCCTTGCATTTGGGAATCCCTCCCTCCCTCCCTTTTCCCACCTTTGGGGTAATGCAAGCCCTGTCTTAAAACATCCTGATGGTTGCTGTGTTAGCCCATCTGCAGCAGTAGCAAAGCCCCATCCCACCCCTATAAGTAATGGCTGAAGATGTTCTGCAAACCCCCACCCACCCCAAATCGACCTCTGGTTGTAAGCTAAATAGCCAGTTTAATTTACCTTTAGTTCAGACTTGGGTTTTTTCCTACATGGCTATCTCAGGGAGAAAGAGAAATGGTTTTGATGGTGGATGAGTGATTAACACAAGGTGGCATTCTTGTGACAGATCTGTTGACGGTAGTCGGGAAACGGGCCAACAGTCCTCCTGGCTTAATGGCTGTATCATCTTGGAATTGTCACTGTCAAAGAAATGTCAAGAGATGTGTTATTATTCTGCACGTGTTATTATTTATGGCAAAAATGTGTGGAGAATTCTTAACCCAGAATAATGGACTCAGCTCACTTCGCAACAAAAAGCCTGGCACAGGGACTGGGCATTAAATTTAAAGGATCATCATTAGAATTCTATTTGGTCTCCAAGTCTCTATGCAACCTATTCTTTGAAGCTTTCCGAATTTGGATCTCTGCAATATCCCTCTTGTTGGAAAGGGTGTGGGCACCCTGACGTGCTCACTTGTTGTTGGTTGGATGTATCCAAAAGTGGCTCAGTTCTGGGGAGAAAAGTACACCGCTGGGTGAAAACATAGTGGGCTGTGCTATCTCCTGTAGGCCAGAAACCATCTTACTCAATTATTGGGAAGATTGATCAATTTCTAAGTTGAAGTTAGAACTGATCTCATTGCTCCTGACAGCAGCCAAAACCTCAATACTTGGAAAACTGACGGAGTTCCATCAACCAAGCAATGGTTCACTAAAAGTCATTGTGATGCATAATCTTTCCTCTCAAATAACTTGTGCTGAAAACCTATAAAAAACAATCCTGTTTTGTTGAGGGATGGCTCCCGTTTTTTGATTACATTTCAAATAATGTAAATGCCAACAATGTTCTACCCCCCAAAAAATGTTGATTTTGTATTTTATTGAAAAATAAGTTTTCATGTTGAGTATGTTAACGTGTTAAGCCATAAGTGAAATCTTAAATGTCTAATATTTTATATTTGTAAAAGTTACATTAAACAAAATTGTTAAAATAAACAAAAAAAATCAAGTTTAAGTTAGCCTTTATTGGCATAAATTGTTGATACAGATTATACAATTTAAAAGCAGATTAAGAACACACCTATAAAAATACTGTATCTCTAGGATCCTTTGGCACAGCTTTAAAACAGGGTGGAGAAATTTGGCCACCTTCTCAGTGATGTCAGAAGAGAAGTCATTCAGAAGTCTGTGTGCCTTAAGTGCATCAGGGCAATCCATCATGCTCCTCAAAGTAGAATGTAAATATATATACCTTAGATCCACATACAGGTGACAATGCAGAAGGACATGAGTCATTGACTCAACACATTTTTGTTTGCAGGGGCAGTATCTGGCTGAGATATCTTGTTAGGTCTGCCATATAAAATGGTGGAAGGCATAGCATTGCACCTGGCCAGAGTAAACGCTCTGCATTGTTGTGGGACCTGCAGGGAAGATAAATATGAGGCCATCTTCCCTGTGGTAAGAGGGATCTCAAAACTCAAAGGGGAGCAGGTTTTATTGGCTAGACTATATAACTTCAGGTGCTCAATATCTAGCATCCTGTTTTTATTCAGTTGAAATGCCGCAACAGCGGGCAGCATAGACAGTGATTCTAGAGATAGACCCAATACTTTGAGTTCCCCCCTCAATGTATGATGACCAATTTGACACATTGAGCTCAGACAGCATATGATATACAAGGCTCCCAGATTCAAAGTTATAGTGTAGACTAGCCAGTATTTGAATATCATAAGCCGTACACAAGTTTCCATTAAGGATGAGCCGGTTTCTCGATATAGAACTGCATTTGAGACACATTTTGGTAAGCCCAGGATTTTCCACAGGAATGGCACAGTCAAAAAGGACCTGATCCAATCTGGAATACCATACAGTAATTGTGAAATCACTTTGGTCCTAAACAGGGGTCATTTTGTAGAAAAAGAGGTGCAGGAGCTCCTTAGCATAACTCATTAGCATAACTTATTTGCATATGCCACACCCCCTGACATCACTGGAAGTGTGTCAGAAGGCAACACCCACTGCTCAGGCTCCACTGGACTGTTTTGGATTGCTAGCTATTGGGGGGGGGACGTGCAGATCTGTCCTCACAGAGGAGGGAGAGCTTGTACCTGAATAAAACTTGGTCTTAAAGGTGCCACTGACCTGTTTTGGAAGGGGGGGGGCTCTGCAACTTACCTGGCTGCTTCTTTCTCTGACTGAGGGCTGCTGGGAGCAGGGGGTGGGGCTTGTTGCATGTGCCCGCCCCCTGGGCTCTTTACTGCCAGAGCTCCGCTCCTGTGCGCTCCTGCAGGAAATGACCCCTGGTCCTAAATATTTTTATTGCAGCCGGCACAAATTGGTTTCCTCTGCAGGAAAAGAACTGTGCTATAGCTGATGCACTAATGCTAGCTGCCTTCGCTGCGTGTTTGCAGTGGATAGACCAGGTTGCATGGTACTAAAAGTGAATGCCTAGGTATTTGTAGTGTTTAACTTGTTCTGTCTCTGGCATCAATGGCCCATTTGTATGATCTCCACTGTTTGGAAAACACTAGGATTTTTGACTTGCCATAGTTCAGCTGGAGCTCGTCGTTAGTAAAGAAAACAATACAGTGAGACAGCAGATGTCTTAAACCGACTCTGGAGCCAGACAGCAGCACTGTGTCATCGGCATAAAGTAGTAAAGGTACATGTGTTGCACCGAGTCTTGGACTATGACAATTTGCACCAGACAGCTGGGCAGCAAGGTCATGGAGGAAGTTGTTAAATAAAAGGGGAGCTAGAATACAACCCTGTTTAACACCCTTTTTTGCAGCAATCTTCGGTATCAGGTTGGCTGCTAGCAATGTTCCCTCTAAGCAGTGGAGTCTCATGAGCAAAAATCCTACTTTGTGAGCTACTGGCATTAAAGTTCTGAGCGAGCGATTTGGCTGCTGCATAAGTTAGTTTGCTCTGAAGCCATCCTTTCTGAGCTAAGACAAAAATGTGTGAGCCAGAGGCTAAAAAACTGTGAGCTAGCTCACACTCACTCAGCTTAGAGGGAACACTGGCTGCTAGTGAGCCTTTCATCTGGCAAGTATTAAGAGTGTAAAGTTTCTTAATGAGCAAAAGAAGTCTCTTGTCCATATTCAGATGATCTAATTTAATCCAAAGAAGGTCTCTGTCAACTGAATTGAATGCACCTTTCAAGTCCAGGAAAGCTACAAATAATTTCTGATTGTTCCACACAGTGTCCTTGTCAACTCAGTGGGATAAGGTAATGCAGTGGTCTAAAGTGGTCTTTGCTTTACAAAAACCCAGCTGTTCAGATCCGAGAATTATTTCCTGTGTCATCCAAAGATGAAGCTTGACCAATAGATGTTTAGTATATAACTTGCCTATAATAAATAGTAGGCTATTGGGACTATAATTGGCAGGGTTAATGTGATCGCCTTTTTTATACAGCGGAACCACTATTACATCCAACCACGCCGAAGGGTTTATGCCAGTTCTATCTATTAGTGTAAATAAAGATGCAAGGAGAGAGGCCAACTAGTCCAGGTCTAATTTTAGAATTTCGGAGGTGATGGCATCAGGGCCAGGGGCCTTCCCTGATTTCAGCTGACCAATCAATTCTTTAATTCCATCCAATGACAAAGGAGGACAGTCAGGCAGATAGACTAAGGGGAATCTAGTAACTCAACACAGGATGGTTCTTCATGAAACCAGTCTGAAAAATACTGGAACCAGACATGAAAAGAAATGGCAGATATAGAGGGATCATCAGCTCGGAATACACCAGAGAGATCTTTTTTCTACTCAGAAAGGTTGGCTGTCACCCTGCTGGGAGTTTCTTAAGCCAGTTGGGGTTTTTTGATCAAGAGGAGGAGGAGGAGGAGGAGACGACGACGACGACGACAATGAGGAGGAGGAGGAGATTGGATTCATACCCTGATCTTCATTACCTGAAAGAGTGGCTTACACACTCTTCCCCCCCCCACAGACACCCTGTGATGGGGCTGAGAGAACTCTTTCAACAACTGCTCTTTCCAGAACAGCTCTGAGTCAACTGTGATGGACCTAAGGTCACACCAGCAGCTGCATGTGGAGGAATGGGGAATCAAACCCGGTTCTCCCAGATTAGAGTCCACGCTCCTAACCACTACACCAAACCTTCTTTAATAACATACCAGCTGCTCTCTCCCCTCAGTTAAAGCATCTGAAGGCCACAAGATCTCAGAGTGTATTTTCTTGCACTTCTGACTAGGGATGGGCACAAAGCTGCAAATGAATCTTGGTTAGGGTTGCCAAATGTTTTTTCACCGGGAGTGGGGGGCTCCTGGCTGGCATTGTAGTCATGCGCGCGCGCATAGCGCGTGCGCCGCGTGTACATCACCCGGAAGTGCCGTCACATGCTGGGGGCGGGGCCACGCCATTTGAGGGGGAAACAAAGAGTTTTCCCCTCAAATGGCGTGGCCCCGCTCCCAGCGTGCGACGCCATTTCCGGGTGACGCACACGTGGGGGTGGGGTTTACCCCGGGCCCCTATTCAGCGGGAGCAGAAAGCGGGGCTCGAAAGCGGGGGGAATTCCGCCCCCCGGGGGCCTTTGGCAGCCCTAATCTTGGTTCAAGCACGAACCAGGCCGGTTCATGGATTGCAAACCAGGGGTCCAGGAGAATGTGTCTCCTATGAGCCTCCCACAAACCATGGAGGTTTGTGAGGTTCATGGGAGACATGTTCTTGGACTCTGAAGGTATTTAAAAGCCTTAGGAACTTACTTCTGGGTCTGGTGGCCCACTCAGAAATGAGCCCCAAAGTCATATAAATGCTGTCAGAGCCCACCACTGACCAACAGCCTCACCCAAGTGAGCTCTGAAGGCATTTAAATGCTTTTGAAGCCCACCTCCAGGTAGGGTTGCCAAGTCCGAATCTCGCCGCAGCCGGGGACTTTCAGCTGGTGGATGGAGCACGCGCGCCACATCCACGTTGCCCAGAAGTGACACGGGCACGCTGGGCATGCTGGGGGCAGGGCCACGACCATTCGAGGGAAAACCATAGAGTTTTCCCTCAGATGACCGTGGCCCCACGTCCAGCGTGCCCGGCGTGGTCGTGTCACTTCC
>NW_015164753.1:182682-194204 GCF_001447785.1 Gekko japonicus
TCTTCTTCTTCTTCTTCTTCTTCTTCTTCTTCTTCTTCTTCTTCTTCTTCTTCTTCTTCTTCTTCTTCTTCTTCTTCTTCTTCTTCTTCTTTATAAGCCTTTGCCCTTTTGACTCTGCCTTCCATTCAGATGTGATCATGGACAGAAGAGCAGGTGGGCAGCAAGCAAACTCTGAGGCCTTTATAGACCTTTGGAGCTCTGAGAGTGAGCTCTGAAGGCTTTTATAAGCCTTTGGACTCCACTTCCCTGTGAGGCCTGCTCACCTGCCCATATCAGGGCATATAAGCCCAATAAAAGCCTTCAGAGCTGGCAGAGTGAGCGCCGAAGGCCTATAAAAGCCTTCAGAGCTCACTCTTGGAGCTCAGTTGGGCCGACCCAACCAGGAGGTGGGCTCCAAAGGCATTTAAATGCCTTCAGAGCTCACTTTCAGGTGGGCCAAATTCCCCAAACTGCCCAAACCATGAACCAGTTTGGCAAATGGAGGAGTTTGTTGGAGGTTTGGGGTTTGTGAAAACCTTGAACCTCCAAAGAACCTCCAATTTCCTCATTTGTGCCCACCCCTCCTTTTGACATTTAAAAGCCAGAGGATAAGAACATAAGAACATAAGAACATAAGAGATGCCAATGTTGGATCAGGCCAAAGGCCCATCCAGTCCAACACTCTGTATCCCACAGTGGCCAGAAATACCAGTGCCATCAGGAGGTCCACCAGTGGGGCCAGGACATTAGAAGCCCTCCCACTGTTGACCCCCCCCAAGCACCAAGATGACAGAGCATCACTTGCCCCAGAGTCCCTATCTATACCTTGTGGCTAATAGCCACTGATGGACCTCTGCTCCATATGCTTATCTAATTCCCTCTTGAAAGTTCTCCTTTCTTACTCATTCTGTTAAGAACTGTAAACGGCAGACATACTAACTGCTTTTAGGATGGCATGGTTACAGAAGAGGAGAGGGTCTTTATGTGAACACATGTATCAGCAATGAAAAAAGTTACCTTCAGCATGACTGGAAGTGGGCACAGAATAAGAGAGTCCCATGCATTTTCTTTAGACCGTCCCATGGAACAGCGTTCAACAGATCTTATATAGCAGTCAACAACTGGATAGCACTTTGGCTAAAGCAGGGCAGATGTTTATCTACACAATAGTAGTTAAGTATCTCGTTCCATTGGAAGAAAACACTAGGAGTGTGCATTGCAAAATTTCCGAGCTGAAAATGCACACCAAAGTCATCGATGCAGGTTCTGGAATCTACAATGTTCTGGAATGGTAAAACAAATCCCAGATTCTTAGGCATTACGAAACACCCCTGCTCTGGATAATTCATCTTGTTTTTCATGTCCAGGTGCTTACCATCAGGCATCTTGGTTTTTCTATGATTCTCCAAATTTCCCAGGCAGTGGCATTTCTCCTTTGCAGTATTGATCCTTGCAAAGTTCAAGATGTGAATTCTCCTAGTGTTTTCGCCTTCCTGGACCAGTCCTAGAGAAGGAATTTTTATGGAGGAGTCTGTGCTAAGTTGTTCTCAGTAGTCTCAACTAGGGGTGGGCATGAACCCGCTCACAAACCTAAATTCCTGACAAACCAGGGTCAGGTTCATGGTTCACAAACTATGGTTCATGCAGGGCCGGCCCCAGCTTATTTTGCACCCTAGGTTCATGGTTCACAAACTGTGGTTCATGCCATCCTGCCCTCACGAGCCACATGAACCTCCCACGAACCTTTCAGGTGTCTTCGTGGGGGTCGTGTCGGCAGACACACTGACTCCAGTGACAGGGCTTGGAGAAGGCATTTAAAGAGACTGTGGTTTCCTCAAATGCTTTCTCCAAACTTGCAAAACCATTTAAAGGACTTATTTTTAGTTCTGGTTTTAGTGGTTTTAAAATGTGGTTTTATTATGGACATGATAGCGGTTTATAAAATTATGCATGGGGTGGAGAAAGTTGACAAAGGGTTTTTTTTTCTCCCTGTCCCAAAATTCTAGAACTCAAGGGCATCCAATGAAGGTGATGGGCAGTAGGTTCAGGACAGACAAAAGGAAATACTTCTTTACACAATGAGTGAGTAACATATGGAGTTTGCTGTCAAAGGATATAGTGATGGCCATAGGCATAGATGATTTTATAAGGGGATTAGACAGATTCATGGAGGATAAGTCTATCAGTGGCTACTACCCGTGGTGACTGAGGGGAACCTCCAGACTCAGAGACACTTATCCTCTGAATCCCAGAGCCAAGAGGCAACATCAGAGGAAAGACTTGGCCTCTGTATGCCCTGCTGTTGGTCATTCAGAGAAACTGGTTGCCCCTTATGTGAGACAGGATGTTGGACTAGATGGACCACTGGTCTGATCCAGCAGGGCTCTTCTTATGTGTATTTTAATCTATTCACTGCCGTCATGGCCCTTGTGAGGGCACAAAGGTGGGAAACAAATGTTGTAAAATAAATAAAATAATTTTTCTTCAAAGTTCAGTTCAGGCAAGATTTCAGAAACTGTTTTTAAGAGTGGATGCTCCGAAACTC
Source organism: Gekko japonicus (assembly GCF_001447785.1). NCBI lineage: Eukaryota > Metazoa > Chordata > Lepidosauria > Squamata > Gekkonidae > Gekko > Gekko japonicus. The sequence goes on from NW_015164753.1 coordinate 185,207, forward strand.
TTTTCCCGTACATGACTCCATGGAAAGGAACCAGGTGAGCAATCATGATGAAAATTTAGTAAGAGTGAAATCATGGGTTGCAAATTGGGTGTCATGTGAGGTAAAAAAAAATATCAGAAATTATATAGAAGACTTATGAAAACAAAACACATCATTGGCTCAACCAACTTTAAGGACTGTATAAAAACCTGCACCGCACTGAGCCTCCTACACCAGCAGCTCCTGATACAGAGATTCTTCCCTTGAGTTCTTTCCATTGGAGAACCAGGTAAGGTTTGCTGAGATAGATTTTGACTTGCCGTTACACAAAGACTTGGAAACTGTTCTTGATTATCTTTCCAGACTAGTATTCTTGTTTGTTATTTGTTTGTTCGTAACTGAAGGGAACCTCCACCTTCAGAGGCAGTCAGCCTTTGAATCCTAGAGCCAGGAGGCAACATCAAGGAAAGGCCTCGGGCTCTCTGCCCTGTCCTTCGCCGTCCAGAGGAACAGGCTGTGCACTGTGTGAGACAGGATGCTGGACTAGATGGACCCTCACTGGTCTGATCCAGCAGGGCTCTTCTGAACCTCCACCTTCAGAGGCAGTCAGCCTCTGAATCCTAGAGCCAGGAGGCAACATCAGGGAAAGGCCTCAGGCTCTCTGCCCTGTTGTTGGCCATCCAGAGGAACAGGTTGGGCACTGTGTGAGACAGGAGGCTGGACTAGATGGACCAGTGGTCCGATCCAGCAGGGCTCTTCTTACATTCTTATGTTCTTAACTGGGCTTAACAAGATCTCAGCCTCACTGTTTACTTCATATGACTGAGAACGTAGAACCAGAAGAAAAGCTAAGCAATTTTTGGTACTGTTCTTATGCACTTCAAATGCGGATTTCAATGCCCTAGTGAGTTCTGTGAAGTAGCTGAAGTGACATGGAATATCCTTGAGCATTCCAACAGTACTTGTAGTAGGATATGAGCTTTCATGGGTTACTGAAGTGACATGGAATATCCTTGAGCATTCCAACAGTATTGGTAGTAGGATATGTGCTTTCATGGGTCACTGCTCTCTTCTTCAGATACTTCAGAAGAAGTGAACAGTGACTCATTAAATCTCATACCCTGCCACAAATTTTGTTAGTCTTTAAGGTGCTACTGGACTCTTGCTCTTTTCTATTGAGACAGACAGACAGACACACAGAGATGGGGGGGGGGTAAGCAGAAGGGCCAAATGCCTGGGCTTGGAGGGCAGGTTGCCCTTTTCCTAAGTAGCCCAATGAGCCATACAATACACTGGAGAACAGCAAGCCCAGCCAGTCATGCCTCCTTGGAAGTGAAGGGGTTGGCAAAATGAGAGCCACTGCCCTGACTACCATAGATGGAAATGTCACATCTGGAATTGCAGTAAGTAGTCAGGCCCATGGTCTCTTGAAAACACAAATTGGAGTTAAGCACTGTCCAGGCTTGGAACCTGCAGACACATCTGGTGACTGAAGGATTTCTGTCAGTGAGACATGACATCCTCATTCCCCGCCCACACACACCACGGTATTTTGTGACTCCTGTTTTGTTGACCTCCATCAACTCCTGTCTACCACCCTGTTATGTTCCTTCAGGTCCTCGCACCAGCAGAAGAAAGATGTCTTGTCAGTGGAACCAGTGCTCCTCAAGCTGTCCTCCCATGACCGTGTCCATCCAACCACCACCTTTCATGGTGAAGGTTCCAGGGCCATCCATGTACTGCGCCGACCGACCCCTGTGCATAGAGCAGTGCAACCCTTGTGCTCCATACTGCCCGCCCATCGGCAACGTATGCAACCCTTGTGCTCCATACTGCCCACCCATCAGCAACATATGCAACCCTTGTGCTCCATACTGCCCGCCCATCAGCAACGTATCCTACACTTCCCTTCCCAAGGCTCCAACCAAGTGTTTCCAGAAGCCACTGTCAAGATTCCAGAGTGATTGCTACTCTTGCTACTAATGCTGAGCCCAAGACCTGCAACCCTCCAAAGAGTGAAGAGCCAAGAGTTAGAAATCCAAGTTCAGTTCCCGTAATGCATGTTTGACTTGCCCCACTTTCTCAGCGGGGAATTGGTTTCCCATGTTGCAAAAAAAAAAAAAAAAAAAAAACAAAATAGAAGGGGTCGTTTTTTCCTCTCATTAAATTATTGGTTTTGTTTATGGTAAATGAAGAAATTTGTTTCATTTGGCACCCGAAACATCAGATTGTGAAATTGTACCATTTATCTTTTGAAAAATAAAGTCCTCCCTGCATCATAGCTTCTGGTTCCTGTTTTGGTCATTTCCTGTGATGAATTGCCCCCATAAACGGATACCATGCCTGGAGGAATTTGGCCGGTCACAAGCTAAAGGGACAGAAGAATTGTCTCACTCAGTTAGAGAATGCCCCATGCTTTTTGGAGCCATGGTTTCATGGAAACCTTTCATGGTATGGTAAAATTCAATGGGCCGTGGGACTAGAATTGCTACTGGTATGGCCCTTTATGCTTGATTACACTTTTTTGTTGTTGTTGTTAGTTCTTAATCTTGCATCTTTAGTAACCCTCAACTGTACAAGAGATTGGTTACTGCATAGATTAACTTTCATTTTAACAGCGGCATATTGAGAGTACAAATCACTTTATTTTGTAACGGTCAGATTCCACAGCCAACAACTGAGTACACGCTTATGAGAAAGGTTATACTTTATTTCAGAGCTATAGATGCAGTAACAAAGTCACTGTTAAGAATGGTGTCACCCCTACAAGCATAATGGGATATAAGGTATTTGTATGCACACACCCCTTCCTTAGGCCAATTAGCCACATTCCCGTGTGCGGGAGAAGGAGCCCCAGGCCGTTAGAGCCGAAGCTGGGAACCAAAAGCGCTCCCACGGTTCCCTGAATCCCAGACACCACACACCACCTGCAAGGCCATAGATAAGCAAGTATTACAGAAGCAAAGAAGGAATGCAGTGGTACTTGGTACACAGGGCATGCAAGCATCCCACCCCCAACACTTATGGCAGCGTAGCTGACAGTAACATGTATCTTAGAATTTTTTATGCCATCATATGAAAGGTCATCATACCAAAGGACTCACAATAATGGGTCTAAATTAAGGGCAGGAAGGTACCGGCTGGATATTATGAAAATACTTTTTTACAGTTTTGGGGTGAAGCCCAAGAATAATGAGACAAGAGTCCTCCTCAGGGCATAATGCCATAGAGTTCACCCTCCAAAGCAGCCATTTTCTCCAAGGGAACTGATCTCTCTGTAGTCTGGAGATGAGTTGTAATTCTCAGAAATGTCCAGACTGCTGCTGGAGGCTTGCAACCCTACCAGCTCCATGGCAAACTGAAACCCCCATTGGTAGTCCATTTGTCCATTTTGACTGCACCATTTTTCAAGGAACTCAGCGCAAACTGAGAGCCAGTGTGGTGTAGTGGTTAAGTGTGCGGGCTCTAATCTGGGAGAACCGGGTTTGATTCCCCACTCCTCCACTTGCACCTGCTGGATTACCTCGGGCAAGCCATAGTTCTGATAAGAGCTGTTCTTGAAAAAGAGCAGTTTCTGTCAGAGCTCTCTCAGCCCCACCTACCTCACAGGGTGTCTGTTGCAGGGAGGGGAAGGGAAAGGAGATTGTAAACTGCTCTGAGACTCCTTTGGGAAGTGAAGGGCGGGGTATAAATCCAATCTCTTCCTCCTCCTCCTCCTCCTCCTCTACTTCTCTTCACACAATTCCTCTTGAAGCTGTTTAACCTCTTTAACCTTTCTTCATAGGGAAAGGTGTTCCATCCCCTTAATCATTTTAGTTGCACTTCTCTGCGCTTTTTTCAATGCTATCATATCATTTCTGAGATGAGGCCAATTTGAGAGCCAGTTTGGTGTAGTGGTTAAGTGTGTGGACTCTAATCTGGGAGCATTGGGTTTGATTTCCCACTCCTCCTCTTGTACCTGCTGGATGACCTTGGGCAAGCCGTAGTTCTGATAAAAGCTGTTCTTGAAAAAAAAGCAGTTTCTGTCAAGAGCTCTCTCAGCCCCACCTACCTCACAGGGTGTCCGTTGTGGGTAGGGGAAGGGAAAAGAGTTTGTAAGATGCTCTGAGACTCCCTTGGGTAATGAAGGGCAGGGTATAAATCCAATCTCCTCTTCTTCTTCTTCTTGGTTAGGAGCGCGGACTCTAATCTGGGAGAACCGGGTTTGATTCCCTACTCCTCCACTTGCACCTGGCTGGTTGACCTTGGGCAAGCTGTAGTTCTGATAAGAGCTGTTCTTGAGAAAGAGCAGTTTCTGTCAGAGTTCTCTCAGCCCCACCTACATCACAGGGTGTCTGTTGCAGGGAAGGGAAAGTAGTTTGTAAATTGCTCTGAAACTCCTTTGGGTAGTGAAGGGCGGGGTATAAATCCAATCTCTTTTTCAATTGAGACCTCTGATACCAGACCTCCTCTAAGGACGGTTCCGAATGCCCAAGTCAGACTTATGTACGACAGTGGGCGTGGCGTGAGTAATTTTCCAGTGTATACAGAGGTCAGATTGGCCAACGAACGCTTCTATTTCCCAGGAAGTGAGACAACACACTAGGTTTAATGAATAAATGTTGCCTTTTACTAAGCAGTTCTCAAGCATACGAAAAACAGATGCACACGCAGAATCACACAAGTTCCTTAGTTACAATAGTATATAGAAAGCAATCAGCAAGGAAAATAAGAAATTCAACAGACAAGGGGGATAACACAGCAAGCTATCGCTTATACTTCTCTGAGGTCCAAGCTGAGAAGAAATCTCCTCGTAGAAGAAATGGGGCAGCTTAAGGATCAGCGGGTGAACTCTAAAAACACACGGACTGGTCCAGCCAAGCCATGTGCGGGTTCTCGGGTCGCGATTCCCGGGAACGCAGTAAGAATCACCTGCAGTACTTAAGTTGCAAGGTAAGGAGGGATGGGTTAACCAGAGAAACAAAGGCTGTGTTTCTCTTTTTAAAAGCTAGTTTTTGGGTTTGGCTTAAGGCCAATAAACCCTTAGCGTCAGTCCTCTTTACTATGGCTATAGGCTAAAGAGTTGCGACGTCCTAATCGAGGGGAAGGGGGCAATATGCAGATGCTCTGCCCTAACTTCAAAGATAGAGCCATGTGGCCAGGTGTGAAACCGTTGTTTCCATTGGCAACCTTTGACTTGCAGAGATGTGCCTGCTCCATGACGGGCAATAAAGGAAGTTTTCTTTGTGATGCCAAACCAGATAGCAGGAAGAGTTACATGGTTTCCCACAGTTCAGCAATGGTGGGAAAGCCTGTTGTTTCTCCAAGTGTCTCAACTGGGCATAATGGCACTGGTCTTCTTTGTCCAGAGGCATGCTGGGAAGATGCAGGGAAGCACGTGTTCTGTAGTCCAGGCAGCCCAAGCCTTGCCCATCCATAGGCAAGCATGAGTTGCAAGGCAAGCCATACAAACACAGCAGCAAACACAGCAGTAATCCCTGAGTCCCAAATGCACAAATACACAGACATCTGACAGACATAGCAGCAGCACAGTACAGACAATGCAGTTACAAGCACACATGGTTACACCTCACCATTGAATTATACAGGGGCATTACGGTACTGACTGGTTAATCTGTCGCCCTCTATCAGCACCTTTTGCTGGCAAATGAAGACTTTTTGGTTAATCTGGCACACCCCGAATACTTGTTACTGGCCCTACTTCTAATGCTGCTTGTTTATGTATTTTTAATAGAATTATTTTATGATTTTATCTTTTTTTTAAATTCACCACCTTGTTGACCCTGATTGGGCGCAAAGGCAGCATAAAAGTGCTTCAAATAAATTCATAATATAATATAGATTTGTGATCCACATGTTGGTTTGAATTCCACATATTACTTCTACTCTTCTGGGCATGAGACCACAGTCACTGGGTGTGTGTGGGGGGGAGGTATTTGTGAATTTCTTGCCTTGTGCAGGGGGTTGGTCTAGATGACCCTGGGGGTCCCTCCCAACTCTATGATTCTATAATTCTATGTGTTTTCTACAGGTATGAAGAAAGGGGGGAAATATAATTTTGGAATTGAGTCTTTCCGTGCAGGCACATTTCTCTCCACTGATTTGTTGTGTTTTTTTTTTGGGGGGGGGAATAACACTGACCAGTGGTATTTTTTAAAAGTCCTGTCAGCCAGTTTGGTGTAGTGGTTAGGCATGCGGACTCTAATCTGGGAGAACCGGGTTTGATTCCCCACTGTTCCCCATGCAGCTGCTGGTGTGTCCTTGGGTCAGTTACAAGTTCTCTCAGGGCTGTTTTCTCACGAGCAGTTCTCAAAAGAGCTTTCTCAGACCCACCTACCTTACAGGGTGTCTGTTGTGGGGAGGGGGAGGGAAAGGGACTGTAAGCCGAGAATCCTTCAGGTAGTGAAGGACAGAATATAAATCCAATCTCCTCCTCTTCCTCCTTTTTCTTCTTCCATTTTTAACATAAACCTTCATTGACTAACAATTAAAGAAAAAACATTTTTCTGCTGAAAAGTCTGTGTTTGCCATCCTTCCTTGTAGTGGTTCATCCTCCCCCTGCCCTGCACTCTTCCACCCCGTCCCAGAATTCCAGTCCAACCCCTTCACAGTGCAGTTACTACAAATATAATATCCCCAACAAATAGGTATCAAGATGATCCTTAAAACTTTCCAATGATGAAGAATCCAAGTAAAACCAAAATGTCTGATGGTAAGCACCTGAACATGAAAAACATCATGAATTATCCAGGGCAAGGGTGTTTTGTAATGCCTAAGAATCCTGGATTTGCCTTGCCATTCCAGAAAATCATAGTGTCAACCTGAAACAATGATTTTTGTGTGTATTTTCAGCTCAGGAATATTGCAATGCACACTCCTAGTGTTTTCCTCCAATGGAACAAGATGTTTAACTACTATTGCCCAGATAAATATCTACCAGTTTGGTGTGAGAGCCAGTTTGGTGTAGTGGTTAAGTGTGCGGACTCTAATCTGGGAGAACTGGGTTTGATTCCCCACTCCTCCACTTGCACCTGGCTGGGAAAGGCGTTTGTAAGCCGCTCTGAGACTCCCTTGGGTAGTGAAGGGTGGGGTATATATCCAATCTCCTCCTTCTCCTCCTCCTCTTCTTCTTCTTGGTTAGGAGTGCAGACTCTAATCTGGGAGAACCGGGTTTGATTCCCCACTCCTCCACTTGCACCTGGCTGGATGACCTTGGGCAAGCTGTAGTTCTGATAAGAGCTGTTCTTTAAAAAAGAGCAGTTTCTGTCAAGAGCTCTCTCAGCCCCACCTACCTCACAGGGTGTCTGTTGTGGGGAGGGGAAGGGAAAGGAGTTTGTTACCCGCTCTGAGACACCTTTGGGTAGTGAAGGGCGGGGTATAAATCCAATCTCTTCTTCTTTTTCTACCTTGCATTACCCAAAGTGCCATCCAGTTGTTGCCAGTTATAGAAGATCTATTGAACGCTACTCCATGGGAAGGTCCAAGATTGTTGTTGTTGTTCAGTCGCACACTTGAGTCCGATTCTTTGCGACCCCATTGACCACATCATGCCAGGCCCTCCTGTCGTACGTCTTGCTCCGGAGTTTGCTTAATTTCATGTTCGTTGCATTGATAACACTGTCTAACCATTTCATCCTTTGCTGTCCCCTTCTTCTTTGACCTTGAAGGTCTAAATTTACCAGTTACTTAAAGAAATATATGGAACTGTCTTGTTCTGTGCTTACTTCCAGTAATGCTGAAGAGGACTTCTTTTTTACTGCTGATAAATGTGTTAACATAAAGACCCTCTTCTCTTTTGGAACCATCCTAAAAAACAGTAAGTCTGCAGTTTACAGCTCTTAACCAAATGAATAAGAAAGGAAAATCAATTAGACATATTTGCACATACAGAACTGCTGGATGAACCATTTTTTAAAAATGATATATTTCTTGATTCCTCAACTGCTCAGTTCAGTTCATTTTTTTAAATAAAATGGTTCTTATTCTTTTCAGACAGAACATGACAAGCAAACATACAACCAGATATGAGAGTAATACCAGTTACACTATACACTCGACGTTACCGCATACCTATAAATCTAAATGCCACTCTTGCTACCATAATATGTTTACTATTTAAACAATATCTTAACATTCCACTGCTATTTTTCAATACTTCTATCTTTAAGTTATGCAACACAATAGGTTAACCATGTTTTCTACTAATTAGCTTTGTGTCTAAGTCTTCTACCATAATCTTCTACAAAATGCATTTAAGTAACGGTCTCCTATTTCATAATAAAATTCTTTTTTCATGTTTTTTATTACCAAGACTTCTGGAGTCCATAAGCTAAAATTAAATGTATTACATCTTCAGTTCAATTGTATTGCATAGGGCCAATGGCCATTACAAGATGTTAACGTAGGCTTGCCAAGTCCCCCCGGGGGGTGGGGAAACCCCCGCCCCAGAGGCCTGTTCCCTGCCAGCGGCGGATCGGGCCCCGGGGGGAACTCCACCCCGACGTGCACATCGGCCGGAAGTGACGCAGGCACGCCGGGCACGCTGGGGGCGGGGCCACGGTCATCCGAGGGAAAACTCTATGGTTTTCCCTTGGATGGTCGTGACCCTGCCCCAAGCATGCCCGCGTCACTTCCGGGCAACGTGGATACGCGCACACTCCAGCCGCCAGCCGGGAGTCCCCCACTGCGGCTCAGTTCTCACTTGGAAACCCTATGTTAACGGTAAAAAAAAAATTGTATACAATAAAACACAGTACAATGAGACTGAGTTAAGCTACTATAAAATTACATTTTAAAACTTGTTTAATAAGAGAAAGGAATCTATAAGCCACTGACCTATGCTGATCCTAGCTTGGCCTGAATTTTCTATGCCATTAAGGCAAAAAGCACAACCTTGTATACGACCTCTGATTCCACATCTGCAAGTTAAACTATGACAGTGCTAAGGCCTAAATTGGCAAACATTGTACATAGAAATATCATCTGAATATTGGACAGGCCAGCAGATAATGCCACATGT
>NW_015164754.1:0-16285 GCF_001447785.1 Gekko japonicus
AGGGCCTGTAAGACCAAGATGTTCCACTGCGTGTATGGCTGAGAACAGAAGTGACTGGAAAGAACAACTGGCCTCCCCGTTGTTGGGCTGCAAATCTCCCTGCACTGACTGGCCCTCTGGTTATCCACTGAGATGTTCCACTGGGTGTACGGCTGAGGACAGAAGTGACTGGAAAGAGCACCTGGCCTCCCCGTTGTTGGGCTGCGAATCACCCTGCACTGGCTGGCCCTCTGGTTATCCACCGCTGAAGGTTTGTTGGGGTGCCATCTGATATGACATGATAGATTGAGTCTTAAGCTTTAACGGTAAAGTTTGGTTTTACATTGTGATGCTGATCTATTGTGTTTTATGGTATTCAAGTGTTGGAAGCTGCCCCGAGCCCCGCCTGGCGGGGAAAGGAGCGGGATAAAAACCGAATAAAGAGTATAAATAAATAAGCTCACTGGAAGGTTGATGGTTAGCTGGGAAGGAGATGGGGTTGCCAACTCCACCCTCCAAACCAGCCATTTTGTCCTGGGTAACAATTGCTGCCAATCTCCAGGTGAGGGCTACAGATCACTCACAATTACAACTGCTCTTCAGGTAGCAGAGATCAGTTCCTCTGGAGAAAACAGTGGACTCTGTCATTATACCCTGCTGAGGTCACCACAGCAAATTGACACTGTTTGCCCAAAGCCAGAGCACTCCCCCAGAGCCTCTTTCTAGATCCCGTTGTATTGCTTTCACAACGGGCTTTACTGCTAGTAAAGAGTATAAATAAATAAGCTCACTGGAAAAGGGCAGGAGGGGGGAAAGGTCCTCGACAGGGAGAAGGTTCCAGCCGTAGCAGGAAGAAAGCTTTGCATCCAATCTGGTGTGGGTCATTTCTTTCAGGGGTCCCCAACAGCACCCGCTGAAACCTTTCCTGTGGCTTTTCGAAAGTGGGTGGGACTGGGCGGGGCGAAGAGTAGCTAGAAGAGTTACATGTAGCCTCAATCCCTGACTTTTTGTGGTGGGCTCCATTCTGTGATTGCACCCACCAATCTGGGTCAGAATTCAGGGTTGCCACTAAAATTTTATTTTTCACTTCCCCGACTTTCCCTGACCAACATTTGTCAATTTCCCTGACCACCATTCAAATATAACCACGAGTTAAAAAACGAATAGGTCAATGCTCCCTCTAAGCTGTGGGGTCTTGTGAGTAAAAATTCTACTTCGTGAGCTACTGGCATGAAAGTTGCGAGTGAGCGATTTGGCTGCTGCATAAATTAAGTTTGCTCTGGAGCCCCGTCCTTCCTGAGCGAAGACAAAAACGTGTGAGCTGGAGGCTAAAAAACTGGGAGCTAGCTCACACTCACTCAGCTTAGCGGGAACACTGGCCGTATTGCATTACTGCAAGGTAAGGTTCCACTCTACAACGACACCAGTCTCAACTGCAAAAATATTTGTCAAAGAGATTTAATATCAGCTTCTCTCAACATTAACTGCAGCAACATCTGTTTTGCAATGGCACCAGAAATCACACCAAGATACAAATTTCAATTCAAGTAAACGCTGAATGCTAACAAAGGACAGAACATTTTTTGTTATTGTTTTGTTGTTCAGTCGCACAGTCGAGTCCGACTCTTCGCGACCCCATGGACCAGATCACGCCAGGCCTTCCTGTCTTCCGCCGTCCTCTGAAGTTGGCTCAATTTTCCTTTAAATATTGTTTTAAAGGTACACTAAAAATGATATCAACGTTCTATCTAAAACGGTTGGGAAAGGGCATCATTGAGTTCCACTTGTATTCTGCTACTTCTCTGTTCCAGTTGCCACAAGAACAGATCAAGCTCTCGCAGCAGCACGGCTTGAATATATTTTAATCACAATTTCCCTGACGGCTTGAATATATTTTAATCACAATTTCCCTGACTTTAGACAAATTTCCCTGACCAATTTTCATTTCCCTGACTTTCCAGAAAGTGGCAACCCTGGAATTCCAAAGGTTCCCAGAGGCTCAAAAAGGCGGGGAGACCTCTGGTTCATTGGTTGGTTGCAGACTGTACAGTGGGGGGGGGGGACGGCCACTCCAAATCCGCAGTTCCACAGGGCCAGTTAGACGGAGGTGTTCCACCAGGCATATGGTTGAAGACAGCGGCAGATCGTGAGATCAGTGGCCTGCCGGGTCTCCCCCCCCCTTTATCCCCACACCCCTCTGGTTAAGAACCTTCCGATGGGTGGCAGGAGAGACATGTGATGCCAGCTCATGATGCTGAAATCTAAATGTATTGGATGTATTTATTGTTTATATGTATTCTATGCTTTTGTTATGTATTGTTTGAGATATGCTGTGCGCCGCCCTGAGCCCAGGTCCGGGAAATGGGCGGGATATACATCGTCGCCATTATTACTATTACTATTATTAGCTTCCTCACCTGGTGGGGCTTTGTTCAGATCGGGTTACTTCTCCCCCTTCCCTTGGCTCTCGGGGACTCCTTCCGGAGCTGGGGCCGGCGGCGGTGGGAGCAGCAGCAGGGACCCCGCAGCAGGTTTCTCCTTGGCCTCCCCGGGGGCCGCCTTCCCCGGCACGTTACCAGAGCCAAAGAGGCCCTGGACGGCCATGCTGGAAGCCGGCGAGGAGGCGGAGGATGAGGCAGAAGCAGCAGAGCCGTGGGCCGGCTTGGCGGGGAGGCCTCCGGAGAGGAAGGCTGTGTACTGGTTCCAGAAAGAGAGCGGCCCCACCCCCACGAGCTGGGCTGGAATGTCGCGCCCCAGGAAGTCCTGCAGCTTCACCTGTCCTCCCGACAGGACAGGCACCGGGCCTTCCAAGGGCAGGCGCTGTCCGTGTCGCGCCGGGTTGCTGCTCCACACAGGGCTGGCCATGTTAACCTCGGGGAGCAAAAGAGAAGCAGGACATGAACACACTGCTGATCACCGAAACGTCAAACCAGTTTATCTAGCAGAGCTCTTTTCAAGGAATCCTGGGAACTGTAGTTCTGGGAGGGGAAGGGCAGAACTACAATTCCCAGCAATTAGGGGAAAGGCTTGTTCACAGAGTGCAGAGACAGTGTGGTGTAGCGGTTAATGCCAGGCTAAGATGTGGGAGATTCAGGTTCAAAATCTTGCTGGGTGACCCTGGGCCCATCATCATCATCATCACACACAGCCTAACCTACCTCACAGGGCTGTTGTGAGAATAAAACAGAAAAGGAGAATGGGACCGTGAGAATAAAACCAGAGAAGGGAGCTCGGAGCTCCTTGCAGAAAGGATGAGACCAAAACACGCAAATTGTACAGTCAAAACTAAAACTCAGTGGGCAACAGAGCTGGCGTATCTGAACTTCCAAGGGCCCATCCACAGTAAACGTTTCCATGGTAACAGTTTTCCTCAGGAACCCTGGGTAACGTAGTTTCAGTGGACCATTCAGAATCTTCCATCCACTAGGAATCCTCAACTTTATTACTCAACAATAACCTCCAGAGTTCGTCAAAGGAGTAGCCATGACAGTTAAATGAGTGTCATTGTCCAGAGCAGACTTTTACACAATTGTGAATGTTTTGCCACCTGAGGCAACGTGAGCCGTTAGTGATGGCCGCCATTTTTTGGGTTACCTAGCAACGTCCTCCAGAAAGGAGGGCCCAACATGAGTACCTCTTTCTGATTTGATCCCAGCACTAGAGTGACAGAAGCTACCATTAGCACATAAGAAAACCACCACAAATCGGGTGACCAGACAGCACCCACAGAAGCAACAGAGATTAATATGGCCACTTTGTCGCCCAGCGACTAGTGAAGATGCCCTGTGGCACAAGCTGGTGTGTGGCCTGAACAGTCAATGGGAATAAGACGTCCGTATGGCCCATAGGAACTGCAGTGGCTCAAGTGGTTAAGACGCTGAACTGCAGGCTGTGGAAGGTCGGTGGTTCAGCCGTTCGAGACCGGAGTGCCACATGATGCAGTGAGTGCTGGTCTCTGGCCCCAGCTCCTGCCAACCTAGCAGTTCGAAAGCAAGAAATTGCTTAAGACGCTGAACTGCAGGCTGTGGAAGGTCAGTAGTTCAACAGTTCGAGACCCAAGTTGCCTAGTTCCAGCTCCTGCCAAACTAGCCGTTCGAAAGCAAGAAATTGCAAGTAGATAAATAGGGACCACTTCGGTAGGAAGGTAACAGCGTTCCGTGCAACTTGGTGTTTAGTCATGCCGGCCACATGACCACGGAAACGTCTTCGGACAGCGCTGGCTCTTCGGCTTGGAAACGGACTGTCTTCAGGGGATTAAAAAAGAAAAGAAAAGAAAAGAAAACCACCACAAATCTGGTGACCAGACAGCACCCACCAAAGCAACAGAGATTATTATGGCCTCTTTGTCGCCCAGCAACTAGTGAAGATGTCCTGTGGCACAAGCTGGTGTGTGGCCTGAACAGTCAATGGGAATAAGACCTCCGTATGGCCCATAGGAACTGCGGTGGCTCAAGTGGTTAAGACGCTGAACTGCAGGCTGTGGAAGGTCGGTGGTCCAGCAGTTCGAGACCTGAGTGTGCCGCATGACGAAGTGAGCTCCCGTCTCTGGCCCCGGCTCCTGCCGACCTAGCAGTTCGAAAGCAAGAAATTGCAAGTAGATAAATAGGTACCACTTCAGTGGGAAGGTAACAGCGTTCCGTGCGCCTTGGTGTTTAGTCATGCCGGCCACATGACCACGGAAACCTCTTCGGACAGCGCTGGCTCTTCGGCTTTGAAGCGGAGATGAGCACCGCAACCCTAGAGTCGGACTTGACTGGCTTTCGAGCAAGAGAAACCTTTACCTTTTTATGGCCCATGAGCACCATTCTAGGGTGGTACAGAAGCCACAGTCTTGGCACTGTCAAGCAATCCCCTCTAGAGTGGGAGAGAGCACCTTGGTTTCCCACCAGAGACAGAGGTTTTTTTTCTGTGGCGGTGTCTCACCTTTAGCACGTCCTCCCTCTTGACGCTTACCCACGTGTGAGTTATGAGCCATCAAGTGGACAGCCAGTTTGGTGTAGTGGTTGAGTGCGCGGACTCTAATCTGGGAGAACCGGGTTTTTCCCCACTCCTCCACTTGTACCTGGCTGGATGGCCTTGGGCAAGCCGTAGTTCTGATAAGAGCTGTCCTTAAAAAAGAGCCGTTTCTGTCAAGAGCTCTCTCCGCCCCACCTGCCTCACAGGGTGTCTGTTGTGGGGAGGGGAAGGGGAAGGAGATTGTAAACCGCTCTGAGACACCTTTGGGTAGTGAAGGGTAGGGTATAAATCCAATCTCTTCTTCTTCTTCTTTTGATTTAGGACCGACCCTCTGAATTAATGACTTCCAAAATGTCTTCTCCTTGACAGCCTTACTTAGGGCTTGCAAACTGAAGGCCATGGCTTCCTTGGTCAGTCCATCTCAGGTCAGGCCTTCCTCTTTTCCTGCTGCCTTTAACTTTCCCTAATATTACTGTCTTTTCCAGTGACTCTTGTCCAATGCTCCCTCGAAGCTGTGGAGTCTGGTGAGCAAAAATTCCACTTTCTGAGCTGCTGGCATTCAAGTTGTGAGCGAGCAGTTTGGCTACTGCATAAATTAGTTTGCTCTGGAGCCCTCCATCCGGAGCCCAGACAAAAATGTGTGAGCTGGAGGCTAAAAACCGGTGAGCTAGCTCACACTAACTCAGCTTAGAGGGAGCACTGCTCTTGTCTTCTCATAATTCGACCATAGTATGATAGCTTCATTTTAGTCACTTAGGTAAAGGTAAAGGTTCCCTTGCTCGAAAGCCAGTCGAATCCGACTCTAGGGTTGCGGTGCTCATCTCCGTTTCAAAGCCGAAGAGCCAGTGCTGTCCGAAGACGTTTCCGTGGTCATGTGGCCGCAAAAGGCAGTACTGGGATACAATCTCAAAAATGACAGAATGATTTCTGTCCGATTCCAAGGCAAACCATTCAACATCACAGTAATTCAAGTGTATGCCCCAACCACTGATGCAGAAGAGGCTGAAGTGGACCGGTTCTATGAAGACCTACAACACCTCCTAGAACTAACACCAAAAAATGATGTCCTCATCATCATAGGGGACTGGAATGCTAAAGTAGGAAGTCAAAAGGTAACTGGAATAACAGACAAGTTTGGCCTTGGAAAGCAAAATGAAGCAGGGCAAAGGTTAACAGAGTTTTGTCAAGAGAACACACTGGTCATAGCGAACACCCTTTTCCAACAACCTAAGAGGCGACTCTACACATGGACATCACCAGATGGGCAACACCGCAATCAGATTGACTATATAATTTGCAGTCAAAGATGGAGAAGCTCTATTCAGTCAGTAAAAACAAGACCTGGAGCTGACTGTGGTTCAGATCATGAGCTACTCATTGCAAAATTCAGACTTAAACTGAAGAAAATTGGGAAAACCACGAGGCCATTCAGGTTTGACCTAGATCGCATCCCTGATGAATATACAGTAGAGGTGAAGAATAGATTCAAGGGTCTAGATTTGATAGAGTGCCTGAAGAACTATGGACGGAGGTTCGTGACATTGTACAGGAGGCAGCAATCACCACCATCCCAAAGAAAAAGAAATGTAAGAAAGCAAAGTGGCTTTCTGATGAGGCTTTACAAATAGCAGAGGAAAGAAGGAAAGCGAAAGGCAAAGGCGAAAAGGAAAGATTTACCCAACTGAATGCAGATTTCCAGAGAACAGCAAGGAGAGATAAGGAGGCCTTCCTGAATGAACAGTGCAAAGTAATAGAGGAAAACAATAGAATGGGAAGGACTAGAGATCTCTTCAAGAAAATTGGAGAAATCAAGGGAGCGTTCCATGCAAAGCTGGCCATGATAAAGGACAAAAACGGTAGGGACCTAACAGAAGCAGAAGAGATTAGGAAAAGATGGCAAGAATACACAGAAGAACTATACAAGAAAGACCTCGATGTCTTGACAACCACGACGGTATAATCACTGACCTCGAGCCAGACATCCTGGAATGTGAAATGGGCCTTAGAAAGCATTACTAACAACAAAGCTAGTGGAGTGAATAGCCAGCTGAGCTATTCAAAGTCTTAGAAGATGATGCTGTTTGTTTTTTTTAAAAAAAATTATTTTCAGATTTTATCCAAAAGTATATATACAAAACAAATTTTTCCATTACATACATTTAGGGGGTTAACCACACAAGTTAATTTCATACCAATTAATGGCTTTTTGCCATTTCTGATTAAATTGCTCACTTGTTTTCCCCGCTAGAAACATATTTAATTTATCCATCTCGATTACTTCATAAAAATTGCTAAGTAATACATTTCGACTCGGTAAATTATCCGATTTCCAGTCTACAGTCTTTCCATGTGTCTACTCCAAAATAGAAGATGCCTGATGCCGCGTTTCGAAAAACTCAATCTTGAATGGTCAGTCAAGGAGGATTAAGGGTCCTGACCATTGTGGCTTAGTATATGCCAGCTTTTGAGATTGGGTCCCATTACAGCCATGCTTGAATAAGAATTATTCGAAACGCAACGTCAGGCATCCGGATTACGCGTCGGCTTTTTATGGTTCAGAAAATGCGATGACTTACACCTCAATTTGGACTCTGATATTTGCTTCTGTTTTGGAGTAGACACATGGAAAGACTGTAGACTGTGCTTCTATTATGCTTTATTATTGCACCTTGGCCAACTGATTTATATTATACTTGCTGTTATGCTTATATGATTATTATATACTTGCTATTTTGCTTGTGCATTTATTTTCAGTTAGTGGTGTGTTCTTTGCTGTACTGTACACTGGCTTCCCCCCTTGTTTTCAGACCTGGGAGGCCCAGGTTCAAATTCCTACTCTGTCATGGACGTTCTCTGGGTGACCCTGGGTCAGTCACACACACTCTTAGCCTAACCTACCTCACAAGGTTGTTGGAAGGTTAAAATGGAATGCTCTAAGCCCCTTTGGGTCCTCACTGGTGTAGGACAAGGGACCAGTTTCGTTGCAATAAACAGATATTCATCTAACTCACGAGCCTTGTATTACAACCAGGGGTCGCAAGTTAAATGAATATCTGTTTATTGCATTGGGGAGAAAGGAGGGGTATAAATGAAATAAATAAAATAATAAATTAATGTGTCCTAGTCCTACTTTCCGAGTGGGACACACCCATAGCCATCGCAGATTCCAGAACCGCCTCTTGAGGGGGACAGAGTGGATGACAACATTACATCACTAAAAAGAATATGCACTTCCTTGCATATTCCAGAGCTGCCTCTAGAGGGGGACAGAGAGCATTACGAGATCCAATCAATAAAAAGACAGCGCTTCTTCATAAAGCGCAAACGCCGACGGGGGTGGCAATACGGATCGCCCCTCTATTTACTGCCAGGGCTGGAGAAACACCAAGAAACGAGAAAAGGTCCTCTGTCTCTTACCTGGTGGTGAGCCGTCAGTGCGTGTTTGCGCAGGGCGGCTCTGTCCGGAAAGGCCTGCTTGCAGATCCCGCAAGCCAGGGTCAACCCCTCTCTGGCTTGGCTGCCCTGCTGCTTCTCTGACGGACCTTCTCCTGCCGCCCCCTTCCCCTGCTCCTCCTCTTCCTCATCCGGCAGGGTCCCCCCTTCCTCCACTTCCATTTCGGCTTTCTCTTCCCCCTCCTGCGTGGGGCGACGAGGGCTTCTTTCCCCCAGTGGGGAGGCAGCCCTGGCGCCTCCCTCCGCCTCTTCCGCCGGTCCCGCTTCCTCCCCTTCCTTGGCAGGACCCGGAGCTTCCTGTTCCGGGCTGGAAGGTCCCTCCACCTTCTCCATCCCGCTCTCCAGAGAGTCGTCATCGGTGGCTTCTTCCTCATCTTCCTCCGACAGCTCTCCGTCTTGCGGCGGGGGCGGCTGCGAAGGCTTCTCTCCTTCTCCCGGAGCGGCGCCTTCCAGGGTAGGGGATTCGGGGAGGAGCGCCCCGTTGGGGATCTGCCCCCCCAGGTGCATGCGGACGTGCTGCTGGAGGCTGACGGCGTTGGTGAACTTCTTCTGGCAGATGGGGCAGGAGTTCTGTGCCCGGGCCGCCGGGCTGGTCTTGTGGCCCACAAAGTGGGCCCGCAGGTTGCCCCGGGTGGAGAAGGCACGGCCGCACACTTTGCACTTGAAAGGTCTCTCCCCTCCGTGCTGCCCGTAGTGGAGCTGCAGAGCCCGGGGGCAGCTCAGGACCCGCAAGCAGATGACGCACTGGTTGGGGCCGGAGGCTGCGGCCAGGGAGGAGGAGGAGCCGGCCGAGGCTTGAGCGGTGGCGACGGAGGCGGCGCCCGAGGAGGAGGACCCCTGGCGGTCGATCTTCTCCACGAGCTGCTGGAGCTTGGAGGTCTCCGAAGGCGAGGCCTCCAAGACGTACGGGAACGGCCCCACCGCCGCGCCTGCCTTGAAGTGATTCGCCAGCAGGGCCCAGCTGGGCAACGACCCCACCAGCTTCCCCAGCTGCAGCCGAGTGCCTTCCGCCTCCCTTTCCGGTGGAGTGTTCTCGTCGCCCTTCCCTTTCGCCTCCACGGCCTTCATCAGAACCAGCTTGTTGAAGCCGGGCAAGGCCTGGGCCGCGGCCGACGGGGAGGCCCCGGAAAGCAGCGTGAGGCTCTCGGTGGCGCTGAGGGCCTTCCGCTCGGCGGGGGCGGCAGGCGGGACGGTGCTCTCCTCTCCCGCCTCGGCCTTCTCGGGCGGCACCGACATGCCGTAGGGCAGGCCCGAGGTGGTGAGGACGTAGTCGAGGTGCTCGGGGACCGGGTGGGGGTTCATCTGGACGTGCGGGTACTTCTCCCGGTGCCGGTGGAAGTGCACCTTGAGGTTGCCGCGGGTGGTGAAGCGGTTGCCGCAGATGTTGCACTTGTAGGGGCGCTCGCCCGTGTGGGAGCGCAGGTGGATCTGGAGGGCGCTGTCGCTGCCGAAGACTTTGCCGCAGAAGCGGCACTTGTGGCGCCCGCCCGGCTTCTCCTCCAAGCCAGTTTCCCCGCCGCCACCACCGCCATTCTTCGGCCGCAGGAGCCCCGGCGAAGTTGCTTGCTCCAGCCCCCGGGCGGCCCCCAGACACTGAGCGGCCAAGAGCCCTGTCGCCGTGGGGAAGGCCGGAGCCAAGAGCTGCTCAGCTTTGGGGACCCGGGCCCCTCCGGGGAAAGGGTGGTACAGGTGGAAGAAAGCCGGCTTGGGCACCTCGGGGGAGCTGGAAGCCGGGGTCCTGCCTGGCTCAGTCTTGATGGAGAAGACCGGCAAGGGCGGCTTGGGCGGGAGAGAGGCTCCGGGGGCCGGCTCGGCGGAGGGCGCCGAGGAGCCCACCTGCCCCAGAGACCCCAGCAGCAGCACCTGCCGGCAGATCTGCTCCGTCATCTGCATCTGGTGGAGCTGCCGCTGCTGCAAGACCCGCAGCTCCTCCAGAATGAGCGGGATGTTGAGGTGTCCTGTGGGGACAGGAGGGGGAGGGCCCGGCTCCTGGCCCGGCTCGGCCGACAAGGCCCCAGGTTCCACCTCCATGCTGGGGGGGCTGTCGGGACGGGCTTCCGAGGACGAGGAGGAAGAGCTGGCGGTCTCGTGGCCGGCGGTGGGCGGGGCGCCGGCGGAAGAGCAGGTGGGCTGCTCTGGGCAGCAGGACTCCACATGGGCAGAGAGCTCCAGGGGATCCTTGAAGCTGGCGTGGCAGGAGAGGCAGGAGAAGGGGGCCGACTCGTCACCGGTGTCTCCTGGGGAAAGCGAGAGAGAGAAAGGGGGCGCCGTTAGCCCAGAGGGGTACAGGAGCCAGGAAAATGCACCCCCTTTGGGAAAAGGAGTCAAACTAACTGCCAGAGAGAACCCATAAGGCCTCGCCTCGCTCAGTCCCATGACGACAGCCAGAGCGGTGTAGTGGTTAGAGAGTGTCATAGAATCATAGAGTTGGAAGGGGTCATACAGACCATCTAGTCCAACCCCCTGCCCAATGCAGGACCAGCCTAGAGCATCTCTGACCAATATTCGTCCAGCCACTGGTAGACACAGGTTCAAATCCCCACTCTGCCCGGGAAGCTCGCTGGGTGACCTTGGGCCAGTCACGGGCTTTCAGCCTGACCCACCTCACAGGGCCGTTGTCAGGATAAAACAGAGGCGAGGAAAACAGCGTAAGCCGCTCTGAGTCCCCGTGGGGGGAAAGGCAGGGTATCGACAGGGTGAATTAAATAATGATTCCCTGTCCAAAGCGGTTGCAGGCTCGCAGCCAGTGTTCCCCCTAAGCTGAGTTAGTGTGAGCTAGCTCAGTTTTTTAGCCTCCAGCTCACAGATTTTTGTCTTCGCTCAGGAAGGAGGGCTCCAGGGCAAACTAACTGATGCAGCAGCCAAATCGCTGGCTCACCACTTTAATGCCAGGAGCTCAGAAAGTAGGAATTTGGCTCACCAGACTCCACAGCTTAGAGGGAGCATCGCTTGCAACCTCCGCATCTAGAAACTGCACTATCAGTATCTGGGTTTGCCCCCCCCTTTTTTAAAAACAAGGTTTCCAGCCCTCATGGTCACAGGGAAATCTCTCACAGGAAACAAGCTGGCTTGAAAACGGCCCAGGATGCCAGAGGTGCGGAAACCGCAAGGCGATTTGCAAGAGGAAAGAATGCCAAAGAAAATTCTATCGGGCACAACGGGGGGTCGTGTTTCGTTCCGTCCAAGGTTTCTGAGTCCGGGTGACCTCTGCTTGCAAAACCCCCTCTGCAAACCTCCGGCCCCACCTCTTCCTCCCCTCCCCGAGAGCCCATCCCCCGGCGACCTGCCCACCAAATTCCGTGCATGCCCGGGGGAGGGGGACGCGAGGCTGGGCTGGCTCCGGGCCTGCCGCTCGCCCTTCCTCCCCCACCCCTTCGGGGACACGGCAGCACCCTCGGGTGGGCGCCCCTCCACCCTCCCCACCCGGCCGGCTGCAGATCCCACCTGCGAGCTCCCCCATCCCGCCGCCGCCCGCCTCGTCCTCCTCCTGCTCCGGCCCGCGCCCTCGGGGGCTGCTCATCTTGGCCGCCCGGCCTCCGCTCCCGAAGGATGGAGGAGGAAGCGCCCCAGCAGGCGGGCGGGCGGGCGGGCGAGCGAGCGATCGGGGCTGCCGAGAGCGGCTCCCACCCGGCTGCAGCAGGGACCTCTGGCGTCTGGAGGGCGGCGGCTCCGGGCCGAGGAA
The DNA here is from genome assembly GCF_001447785.1 of Gekko japonicus. Taxonomy (NCBI): domain Eukaryota; kingdom Metazoa; phylum Chordata; class Lepidosauria; order Squamata; family Gekkonidae; genus Gekko; species Gekko japonicus. The sequence continues at coordinate 12,071 of NW_015164754.1, forward strand.
AAGGAGAGCCGCAGCGACGCGGCGCCCTCGTGCGCCACGGAGCGCACCTGGAGAAGGAGGGATGGAGAGGAGGAAGGAAGGAAGGAAAGATCAGGGGAGGAAGGAAAGAAAGTCAGAAAGCTGATGGGGAAGATTGTGGCCAGGGGGAAAAGCAGACAGCCAGTTAGGAAGGAAGGGAATGAAAACCGACCTAGTTTTCAGAATACCCACCCAGTTTTGAAGGTAAAGGTAAAGGTTCCCTTGCTCGAAAGCCAGTCGAGTCCGACTCTAGGGTTGCGGGGCTCATCTCCGCTTCAAAGCCGAAGAGCCAGCGCTGTCCGAAGACGTTTCCGTGGTCACGTGGCCGGCATGACTAAACGCCAAGGAGCACGGAACGCTGTGACCTTCCCACCGAAGTGGTACCTATGTATCTACTTGCAATGTCTTGCTTTCGAACTGCTAGGTTGGCAGTTTTGGGGCCACCTAATTCCTGCATATTAAGCAAACTTCAGAGGACGGCGGAAAACAGGAGGCCCTGGCGAGAGCTTGTCCATGGGGTCGCGAAGAGTCGGACTCGACTGTGCGACTGAACAACAACAATTCCTGCATCTCCTGACAGGACAGACACCCCCACCCCCTGGGGTGCATTAACGCGTTACTTCTTTCTCTTTTAGATGTACACGTGAAAGTGCAAACTGTCAACAGCAAGTTAGGTATGTGAAGCCAAGGATGCCCGTATGTACACGGCAACTTTGCCACGTGCCTCTTCGTCCCCTGATGGCTGTGACATGTGTGAGTGGGCCACGCACACCAATCGAGTGACCAGAGAGAGAGAGAGAGATTGTGGTCGTGGTCACGCACACGAAATAATCCACTTTCAGTGCACTTTCCAACTGGATTCTGCCAGGGCACACAGTAAAATCCAGTTGGAAAGGGCACTGGAAGTCGATTATTTCGTGTGTGTGACCGCAGCCTGCGTAATCCTTCCTAATAAAAAATGACACGGGTTACATCTCCATTTCCATGGAGCTGCGGTGGCTCAAGTGGTTAAGACGCTGAACTGCAGGCTCTGGAAGGTCGGTAGTTCAGCAGTTCGAGACCCGAGAGCGCCGCATGACGGAGTGAGCTCCCGTCTCTAGTTCCAGCTCCTGCCAACCTAGCAGTTTGAAAGCAAGACATTGCAAGTAGAAAAATAGGGACCACTTCGGTGGGAAGGGAACAGCGTTCCGTGTGCCTTGGTGTTTAGTCATGCCGGCCACATGACCACGGAAACGTCTTCGGACAGCGCTGGCTCTTCGGCTTTGAAACGGAGATGAGCACCGCAACCCTAGAGTCGGATTCGACTGGCTTTCGAGCAAGGGAACCTTTACCTTTACTTTTTACATCTCCATCGCCTCTCATTTCCCTAACAGGAACGACTTCAAGTGGAGTTGGTTTGTTTATTTGGCTTGCCAGTCACCATTAAACACTGGCGATACAGATGCCCTTGTGAACCACAGACCTGTATACTGTTGAGACACCCAACATCGGCTGGGGCTCACGCTGTCATCTGCTTTCAGGTGGGAAACCTGGGCTTGCCACCACATAAGAACATAAGATGAGCCTTGCTGGATCAGGACAGTGATCCACCTAGTTCAGCATCCTGCCTCACACAGTGGCCAAACAGTTCCTCTGGAGGGCTAACAACAGGGCAAAGAAGCCGATTCCCGAGGCCTTCCCCTGATAAGAACATCAGAAGAGCCCTGCAGGATCAGAGCAATGGTCCACCTAATCCAGCATCCTGCCTCACATAATGGCCAACCAGTTCCTCTGGAGGGCCAACAACAGGGCAGAGAAGCCGAGGCCTTTACCTGATCTTGGCTCCTGGCACTGGGACTCAGAGGTTGGCTGCTTCGGAGGTTCCACTTAGCCACCGTGGCTAACTGATGAGAGACCTCTCCTCCATGAACTCTGTCTAATACCCCTTTAAAGCCATCTATGCCTGTGGCCATCACTACATTCTCTGGCAGCAAATCCCACATTTTAATCACTCCTCGTGTAAAGCAGTCTTTCCTTTTGCTGGTCCTGAATCTACTCCCCATCGGCTTCGTTGGAGGCCCTCAAGTTCTAGTATTTGGGGACAGGAAGAAAAAAACCTCTGTCGACTCTCTCATAAGAACATAAGAGGACATAAGAGAAGCCAGCGTTGGATCAGGCCAATGGCCCATCCAGCCCAACACTCTGTCACACAGTGGCCAGAAATACCAGGTGCCATCAGGAGGTCCAGCAGTGGGGCCAGGACACTAGGAGCCCTCCCACTGTTTAAGCTTATTGGTCTATAATTGTGTGGATTAGGGTTAGGGTTAACCCCAGGACCCAATTGGAGGTTGGCAGCCCTATGTGTATACACCGTCCTTCCCTCCTGTGTAGGGTCCCCGCCTTCCACGTGGCCCCAGGGCATCTTCCACTATTACAGTTAAGAACATAAGAGGAGCCAGTGTTGGATCATCAGGCCAATGGCCCATCCAGTCCATCACTCTGTCACACAGTGGCCAGAAATACCAGGTGCCATCAGGAGGTCCAGCAGTGGGGCCAGGACAATGTTCCCTCTAAGCTGTGGAGTCTTGTGAGCAAAAATTCCACTTGGTGAGCTACTGGCATTAAACTTGTGAGTGAGTGATTTGGCTGCTGCATAGATTAGTTTGCTCTGGAGCCATCCTTCCTGAGCTAAGGAAAAAAGGTGTGAGCTGGAGGTTAAAGAACTGTGAGCTGGCTCACACTAACTCAGCTTAGAGGGAACACTGGGCCAGGACACCCGGTGCATAATTTTATAAAGCTCTATCATGTCCCCTCTTAATTGCCTCTTTTCTAAATTGAGAGAAATCAAGCAAGAGAAGGGTGCTTGCAACGGTAGCATCCTCATGCAGAAACTCCCACCCACCCCATTTTCTTGACTATTGGGCCACACTAGGATTGCCAACTCCAGGTTGGGAAATTCCTGGACCTTTGGGGGTGGAGCCTGGGGGAGGGCAGGGTTTGGAGGCAGGAGGGACCTCAGAAGAAGAAGAGATTGGATTTATACCCCGCCCTTCACTCGGAGTCTCAGAGCGGCTCACAAACTCCTTTCCCTTCCCCTCCCCACAACAGATACCCTGTAAGGTGGGCGGGGCTGAGAGAACTCTGACACAAACTACTCTTTTTCAAGGACAGCTGTGCCAGAGCTTGTGACTGACCCAAGGTCACCCAGCAGGTGCAAGTGGAGGAGTGGGGAATCAAACCCGGTTCTCCCAGATTACAGTCCGCACACTCAACCACGACACCAAACTGGCTTTAATGCTTTATATACTGGGTATAATGCTTTAGTGTCCATCCTCCAAAACAGCCATTTTATCCAGGGGAACTGATCTCTGTAGTCTGGAGATCAGTTGTGATTCCAGGGGATCTCCAGGCTCTACCTGGATGTTGGCAACCACATCCGCCCCATGAACCAACAGGACTGCCTGTCCAGGGGGAAAAAAAGGCACGCCACACCTTGAAAATATCCCACCACCACCCATCAATGGGACTGTGCTTATGGGGGAATAACCTCCATTACAACATGCTGCTCGACTAGACTTTCGCTCTTTATCTAATGCATCAGGTGGGATCTTCTTTGCCAATCAAGGGACAGCCTTGATGGGCTTGACCTCTGCTCCCTTCCTTACCTGCACATCTCAAGGCCATGCTTGAGGAAGATCTGGAGTACGGCGGGCGCTTACCTTTCGAAAGGGAGAGCAGCCAATCTTTGGCTGGCATCTGTGGTGCAACCTGGAAATCTCTTTGGCCCGTGGTGCCCTCCAGCAGTGCCACCCAAAGCAGAATGACACCCTTCCAAGCCCAATCTCGTCTTCAGATTTAGACGGGGACACCTCTGCTTAGGATACCACTGTGAGCCTGCCATTCTTCCAACCTGGGGACTTCTCTCTTAGGTCCTGAATCGTTTCTCCTCCCCCAGCCCCTTCCTTGCTTCCCCACTCCTTGCACATCCACTTTAGGATTTTCCCCCTTTGACCTGGGTGGCCCAGGCTAGTTGGATCTGGTCAGATCTTGGAAGCTAAGCAAGGTCAGCCCTGGTTAGTACTTGGGTGGGAGACCACCACGGAGGCCCACGGTCACGACACAGAGGCAGGCAACGGCAAAACCACTTCTGTTCGCCTCTTGCCTTGAAAACCCAATGGGATCGCCTAAAGTCTGCCGCAACCTGATGTCACTCGCTTC
>NW_015164754.1:16529-20923 GCF_001447785.1 Gekko japonicus
CATCCCTTGCCCCGGAACCCCTATCTATACCTTGTGGCTAATAGCCACTGATGGACCTCTGCTCCATATGCTTATTTAAAAGTTCACTCGTTCTCAGTATACAGACTGAAAACTTCATTTCCCGCTTGAGAGTTCTGGCACCTCTTTCCCACCCCCCAAAAAGCCCTGGCTGTAGGTTAAAGATCTCCAGCTGCCTATCAGAAGCTATGCTAGGCGGGACTTCCACCTGGCTCCACCTACTTTCCGAAAACACTTGGCAGGCACTAGGTAAGGTGTTGGCGTGCGCCACCGTGCCCACGGGGCCACGCTGGAGACCTCTGCTACAGCCACGCCACATGACCACTCCATCTTCTCTCCCGCCGACATCCAAAGAGACACGCATCTCACAAAGTCTATTTACGCAGCAGCCAAATCGCTCACTCACAACTTGAATGCCAGGAGTTCACAAAGTAGGATTTTTGCTCACAAGACTCCACTGCTTAGAGGGAACATTGGTTGGCATGCGCCATCGTGCCCACGGGGCCATGCTGGAGACCTCTGCTACAGCCACGCCACATGACCACGCCATCTTCTCTCCCGCTGACATCCAAAGAGACACGCCTCTCACAAAGTCTGTAGGCCCAGACCACAATTTCATCCAAGCCATGACCCTGCTTCTTCAGTGCCCACAGTTGTTCCCCCTAAGCCAGTTTGGTATAGTGGTGAAGTGCGCGGCCTCTAATCTGGGAGAATCGGGTTCCATTCCCCACTCCTCCACTTGCAGCTGCTGGGTGACCTTGGGCAAGCCTGAGTTCTGGCACAGCTGTTCTTGAAAAAGAGCAGTTTCTATCAGAGCTCTCTCGGCCCCACCTACCTCACTGGGTGCCTGTTGTGGGGAGGGGAAGGGAAAGGAGTTTGTAAGCCGCTCTGAGACTCCTTTGGGTAGTGAAGGGCGAGGTATAAATCCAATCTCCTTCTCCTAAGGAGTCCTATGTCTCAATAAGGACAGAGTTCCACCCACCCAAACACTTTCCAGTGAAACGGTCACCTTGTTCCCTGTCCCTGCTCGCGGCAGTTAAAATTTATCCTGCAGCAGAGAAGCAAAATCGGGCATTGAATCTGCTCCCCCTCCCGGCCCCCATTTCTGTGCATCTGAAAATCCCAGAGGAAGCTGGACGCTAGTCAATCCCAAGATAATTGTCACAAGCAAATGCCCAAAAAGAAAAAAAGGGGGGGGGGAGAGAAAGATCTAACTTAACACAAGAGAGACTATCTGGGACTCGGGGAGTTACTTAGCAACAGCACAAAGCCCGGAGAGGGCAAGAGAGAAAAGAGGCAGTGTGTGGCAAAAATGTGTGTGAAGGAGTGTGACAGAGCGCATATGTGTGTGACGGTCTCCCTGGCTTGGGGAAGCCGTGCCTGATGTGGGGTGTGAACGTGGGAGAAAGCCATGACGGCGATTGCACAGGGACCAAAGGTGTGTGCGGATGGCAGAGTATAAGTGGCAGAGTGCTGAAAAAAGAAAATGCGACTGAGGCCCTTTTCAGGCGTCTAAATTTTTTGCAGAGAACAGATGAGTCGATCCTTTGTATGCGCAAAGTGAAGGAGGGTTCCTGATGATGGACAGGGAGTATGACACGAACTCATTAGCTGAGGCATAAGATCTATGCACTGTTCCCAACAACGGCACATGAAGTAGTGCCTGCTGCCACAATCTTGCTTCTTCAGTACCTGCATTCGTTCTCCCTAAACGTGTCATTTGAGAAGAAGCAGAGCATGGCAAAACGTGCGTCAGCTTGGGCCTTGTTTTACCCTTGCTGAGCATGGCGCTTTGTGGAGATGCAAGAAGTCTCTGCCCTGAGGTGCTTACAATCTCAAATTCAGTATCAGCTTAGTTTGGGTAGGGAACTCAGCAGTTGTGCCCAAATATGAACTTTGGGGAGGGTTTATGGGAATTCTAGAAAGCAGTTGGAGTCAGCAGGGACTTCTGCTAATGCCCGCCTGCAAATGGGCAAAAGCAACAAGTGCCCATACACTGGCATTTGTCATTGCGGCTCCCCCCTTGCACAATGGCCTGCCCCAAGGAGGTCAGGAAAGACCCCACCCTCCTGGCTTTCTGCAAACTAGGCAAAACCCAACGATGCAAGAGGGCTTTTCTGCGCAGGGAATAGGGTTGCACTGCACAAAATGAGTTTCCAGACTTGCTTGGATCAATGATTTAAGGACTGTGGTCTATACTGCTGCAAACAGCTGATTGTAAGTAGGATCCCAATTATGTGATTTCTGTACTGCTTAATGTGCTATGTGAATATTTATGCTATGCTTCGGTCTTTCTAGTAGTTCCAGTCTTCTAAACTCTGAAAGCAATGGTTATTAATGCAAATAAGTAAATAAATGCAGGGCTATTTTTGGGCAGGAACGCACAGGAATGGAGTTCCGGCTGGCTCCTGAGTTGGCCACGCCCAGCAGGAACTAATTAGCATAATAGGCCACACCCAATAGCAGAAACTCATTAGGATTGGCTACATTAGGGGTGTGTGGCCTAACATGCAAAGGAGTCCCTGCTACAAAAAAAAGCCCTGGGTTTGGACAACAAACAAGGTAAACAGACTAAGAAGGGAAAGGTGGGTGTGGCTGGATGACCACACTTCTGGTAACATGGGGGTGTGGCCTAATGTGCCAATAAGCAGTGCTGTCAGGGTGTGGCCTATTATGCTAATTAGTTTTGCTGTTGGGTGTGACCTATTATTCTAATGAGTTCCTGCTGGGCTTTTTCTACAAAAAGAGCCCTGAATAAATGAATAGGGAGAAGATAAACATATGGAGCAGAGGTTCATCAGTGGCTATTAGCCACAAGGTGGTGGACCTCCTGATGGCACCTGGTATTTCTGGCCACTGTGTGACACAGAGTGTTGGACTGGATGGGCCACTGGCCTGATCCAACATTGGCTTCTCTTATGTTCTTATGTGAAGGAGGAGGAGTTGGATTTATGCCCCGCCTTCCACTGGAAGTCTCAGAGCAGATCACCATCTCCTTCCACTCCTCTCCTCGCAACAGGCACCCTGTGAGGTAGGTGAGGCTGAGAGAGCTCTGAGAGAACTGTGACTTAACCAAGGTCACCCAGCCAGCTTCGTGTGGAGGAGGAGTGGGGGAATCAAACCCAGTTCTCCAGATTAGAGTCTGCCACTCTTAACCACTACACCAAACTGACTCGTATATAGGACTTGGGGAAAGTGTGGGACGCAATATATGCACACCTGTGCAGTGGGAGGATGTGTGCATATGTGTGTGTGTGCGAGAGACTTGCTATAGAAGGGCATGTGTGAACATAGTCCACGTTACACGGGGCTTCGATGCAAGGGAAGTCAGCATGCATGTAGATCTGTAAGGCATTCTTTTAGAAACTTCATTTATGGTCCTGCCTTTGTCCCCATTTGGGAGCCAAAGCAGCGGATATAAATTCTCCTGTCCTGTTTTATCCTCTCAACAACCCTGTGAGGTAGGCATGCAACTGGCCAAGAAACCTCTGTGGCAGAGCAGAGATTCCAATCTGGGACTCGCAGACCCTAGTCCGAGACTCTACCCTCTACACCATGCTGGCTCTCAAAACCACATGGGCCAGGGTTTGGGAGTGCAGCCAGGCTGGATTGGCCTTGTCAGAATGGATTTTCCACTTGGGAGGTAACAGAGGCCTCATCTGATTTATTAGTTCATGTCTGTATTGCTTTATATTGCCTAATGCGGCTGGGCTCACTTGTTCGAGCCACCTGAAATGGTTTCATTCAGGAAGTGCTCATAGCGGGTGGGTCAGAATGTGGAGAAGGACAGGTGATCCTCCTTTAGAAAATAAGATTATAACATAGAAGGGAGGAATGGAACCTGGAAGGCCTTTCAGCCATCTACCTGTCTGGCAGCTGTTAGCAACCTAACTCTTCTAGCAGATGCAGCTTCCAAATCTTCATTGGAAATAGGAGGTTCATGATAACACTGGCAACACTCAACAGAAGATTGCTAGTTGGCTTTCCCCGCCCTGTCCGTTTCCATCCAGTCAGCCACACTTCCTAGGTGCCAGTATATTTTAAAAGTTGTCTGAGCAAGACCTGGATGGGGTCCCAATTGGCCTCTCCTATCTCTGATGGGAAAGGTGAATCGCCAGAGAAGGAAAAGAAAGGAAAAAAGAGAAAAGAGAGGAAAGGGGAAAAGGAAAGAAACAGACATGGGGGAAGGATGAAGGAAAAGAGATAAAGCGTAAGGAAGGAGGGAAAGTGCAAGAAAAAGGGGAAGGAAGGAAAAGAAAGAGTTAAATGAAAGCAAGAAAGAAAGTGGAAGGAGGAAGGAGTGGGGGAAGAGAAAAAGTGGAAGGAAAGAGAGAAAGTGGAAGGAAGGAGGAAAGAGGGAGAAAAGAAAGAGGGAG
>NW_015164754.1:21315-25614 GCF_001447785.1 Gekko japonicus
AGGAGGGAGAGAGTGGAAGGAAAGAGAGAAAGTGGAAGGAAGGAGGAAAGAGAGAGAAAAGGGAGAGCGTGGAAGGAAGGAAGAAAAGTGGAAGAAAGGAAGGCAAAGAGAGAGAGAAAGTGGAAGAAAGGACAAGAGGGAGAAGAGAGCGAGGCAGTGCAGGGAAGGAGAAAAAGTGGAAGGGAAGGGAAGAGAAAAAGTGGGAAAAAAGATAAGGAAGAGGAAGGAAGGAAGTAGGGGGCTACCTGCTGCCGGCGCGTCTGCGCGAGCGAGCCGGGCCACCCCGGCAGCGTCCGGCCGCCCGTGCCCCAGGCTGGCCTCGCGTCCCGGAACCGGCCCATCCCAAGCCCCCTGCCCTCCCCGCGCCGCGCCCAGCCTGCCGCTCCCCAAACTTCCCCCGCGCTTTGGAGACGCGCGCCCCCTCCGCCTTTTCCCACGCTGCCCCCACCCCCACGCGCGGCACCTGCCAGCCCGGGAGGGACACCCACCGTTCTCGGAGGCCGCCGGGGAGCCCTCGCAGTCCGAGATGAGTTGCTGCGGGTTGCGCTGCTTGCGGCGAGACATGGCTGGCCGGCCGGGCCGGGGGAGGGGAGGGCAGCTGGGGAGGGGGACCCCGAGGCTCCCTCGTTGGTGGGGAGCCAGTGGGAAAAAAAACACCCGCTGCCCCCTCCGCCTTCACCCTCGCGTACTCCCCGGACACGCCCCCTCCTTTGTGCCCCGCATGGCAAAAGCAAAACTCTTAATCTTTCTGTACACTCTTTTTTTTCTTTTGTACCAGCCCGGGGTGGGGTGGGGGGGAGGGGGACAGGTTTAACCCCTTCCTTCCCTGGAGCCCACCGGGGGGAAAAGTGGGTTGGGAAAGGCGGCCTACCTCGAATGCAGCCACTTCTGGGGTGGAGAGAAAGGCCTCCCCGTCCAAAGTTCAGAAGGGCTCAGCGCTCTGCTCTGAAACTCTCTTTGGTCTCCAGGGTGCTAACCAATGTTCCCTCTAAGCTGTGGAGTCTTGTGAGCAAAAATTCTGCTTTGTGAGCTCCTGGCATTCAAGTTGCGAGCGAAGCAATTTGGCTGCTGCATAAATTAGTTTGCTCTGGAGCCCTCCTTCCTGAGCCAAGACAAAAAGGTGTGAGCCAGAGGCTACTAAACTGTGAGCTAGCTCACACTAACTCAGCTTAGAGGGAACACTGGTGCTAACTGGACTCCGGCCGGATTCCTGGATTCGGCTTCTGCCCCACCCCGTCGACTTGGTGTGAAAAGGAGGGAGGGCTAGGGAAGATTTAAAGGGGTAGCCTTTCAGATTTCGAGAGTTTGATCCCCAACAGGCTGGCCTGAACGTTCATGGAGAAAGCCAAAGCGCCTTTTAAAAAAGTGTTCCACAATCAGTTTGGGGGGGAAAGTTGGAACTTCAGTTTAACTCAGAACAGGAAAAGCTGCAGTCCTTCGAAGGCAGGTTTGAAAAGTGGGATAGAGCCGGTAGAGAAAGAAGTCCTTTTCTCCCTTTCTCACAGTACAAGAAGTGGGCACTCCATGAAATTGATGAGCGGTTGGGTTAGAAGGGATAAAAGGAAGTCCTTCTTCACCTAAAGAGCGATTAACACTTGGAATTCACTGCCACAGGAAGTGGTGGCAGCTACCAGCATGGACGGCTTCAAAAGGGAACTAGACAAGCATATGGAGCAGAGGTCCATCAGTGGCTATTAGCCACAAGGTATAGATAGGGACTCTGGGGCAAGTGATGCTCTGTCATCTTGGTGCCTGGGGGTAGATAGGGACTCTGGGGCAAGTTATGCTCTGTCATCTTGGTGCCTGGGGGGGGGGTCAACAGTGGGAGGGCTTCTAATGTCCTGGCCCCACTGCTGGACCTCCTGATGGCACTGGTATTTCTGGCCACTGTGTGATACAGAGTGTTGTACTGGATGGGCCTTTGGCCTGATCCAGCGTTGGCTTCTCTTATCTTCTTAACTTTGGAAAGGTGCAGAATTCTGCAAGTCGGAGTCAACTTCTGGGAAGTTCCTCCGCTTCCCGTTGGAAGTGGGATTTCCTTTTGCCTCTGGTTTCTACCGGGGGCTGACTCTCACTCTGTGAGTAGGGGCTGTGTTTTTTTTGACCATCAAATCACCGCTGACTTATGTCGACCCTAGAGGATTTTGGAGGCAAGAGACCTTCAGAGGTCGTTTGCCAATTGCTTGCCTCCTCCTCACAGCCCTGATATTCCTTGGAGGAATCCCATCCAAATACGTCCCTGTTTAGCTTCCGAGATCTGACGAGATCAGGCTAGCCGGGCTATACAATTTAGCTTTGCATTGGGTGTGTAAGAAATTTAGCTAAGTGTCACTGATGCAATGTTCCCTCTAAGCCGTGGAGTCTTGTGAGCAAAAATTCTGCTTTCTGAGCTACTGGCTTTAAAGCTGTGAGCGAGCGATTTGGCTACCGTATAAATGAGTTTGCTCTGGAGCCCTCCGTCCTGAGCTAAGGTGAAAATGTGTGAGCCGGAGGCTTAAAAACTGTGAGCTAGCTCACAGTCACTCAGCTTAGAGGGGACACTGGTGGAAAGTGCTGAACTTGAGGCGCTGGAAACCTTGACTGAGATCCGATCCCAGTGAAGGCTTTTGGGGTCCACTTTTGGGTCGGTTCTTATGGAAGTCTCTGTTTTCCCATCTGTGAAATGGAAATAAGAGTGACAACAACAATAAATAAATAAATAAATAAAAACAACATGGATGAATGAAGGAAGTGCTCTTCCTAGCTACTTGTGAGCCTGGGTAAAGAAGCTAAATATCTAAATGAAGACTCAAGAATCACAGAAAGAGATGGATGCTGAGATTTCTTGACGATCCAAGCCTTAATAGCACAGAGTCTGAGTGAGCTTTCTCATTCCTCTTGTGGCTAGATACAGGCGGGTAGCTGTATTGGTCTGAAGCAGCCGAACAAAGTTTGAGTCCAGTGGCACCTTTAAGGCCAGCAGAGTTCTATTCAAAGTGTAAGCTTTCATCTACAAAACTTTGTTGGTCTTAAAGGTGCCACTGGATCCAGACTTTGCTGTGTTGTGGCTAGGGTAGTGATCCATGGACTGTCCTGAGTCTGAATTGACCTTAGATGGACCCATGGTCTGATTCAGTAGAAAGCAGCTTCAGGTGTGAGTTGGCTTGGAAACGGCTGACTTGTGCCGTCTTAGCCCAATCGTCTTTATGAAAAATTGACCCTTAAACTGGACAAAGTTTGAGTCCAGTAGCACCCTGAAGGCCAACGAAGTTTAATTCTGGGAATGAGCTTTCATTTGCAAGCACGCTTCTTCAGATACAAAAGCTTGTATCCAGAATTAAACTCTGTTGGTCTTCAAGGTGCCACTGGACTCAAACTGTGTTCTGTTGCTTCGGACCAATGTGGCTACCCCACCTGGATCTAACCCTTAAATTGCTAGATGTCTTTAGGACAAATGATGCATGCTGAGATTTTATGTAAGTTACTAATTTTATAGTAGTGATTTTTTTCCCTGCATCTCAATGACCTGTGGGCTGTAATAAAGAATGACTGACTTTTCTTTCTTGCTTTCTTGCTTTCCTGTCCTTCCTTCCTTCCTTCCTGGCAGAGGAACTGGCAGAGACTGAGCAAGAGAGAGATCTTGGAGTTGTAGTGGATAACTCACTGAAAATGTCGAGACAGTGTGTGACTGCAATAAAGAAGGCCAATGCTATGCTGGGGATTATTAGGAAGGGTATTGAAAACAGATCAGCCCATATCATAATGCCCCTATATAAATCAATGGTGAGACCTCATTTGGAATACTGTGTGCAGTTCTGGGCACCACACCTTAAAAAGGATATTATAGCTTTGGAAAAAGTGCAGAAAAGGGCAACTCGAATGATAAAAGGGTTGGAACACTTTCCCTATGAGGAAAGGTTAAAGCGCTTAGGGCTCTTTAGCTTGGAGAAAAGACGACTGAGGGGTGACATGATCGAGGTTTATAAGATTATGCATGGGAAAGAGCAGGTAAAGAAAGAGGTACTTTTCTCCCTTTCTCACAATACAAGAACTCGTGGGCACTCCATGAAACTGCAGAGCGGTCGGGTTAGAACGGATAAAAGGAAGTACTTCTTCACCCAAAGAGTGATTAACACATGGAATTCACTGCCACAGGAAGTGGTGGGTGCTACAAGCATGGACGGCTTCAAAAGGGAATTAGATAAGCATATGGAGCAGAGGTCCATCAGTGGCTATTAGCCACAAGGTATAGCTAGGGGCTCTGGGGCAAGTGATGCTCTGTCTTCTTGGTGCTTGGGGGGGGGTCAACAGTGGGAGGGC